>NC_035446.2:54741511-54854233 GCF_002127325.2 Helianthus annuus
CATAACTAGTATCGGCACCCGAATCGAATAAAGCAGTAACAAAGAAATCATCCAGAAGAAACTTACCCATCACAACGTTGGGATCATTCCTTGCATCACCCTGCCCAATCACGAACGCACGCCCCTTGGCACCATTGCCATCATTGTTTCCTCCATTATTGTTTCCGTTCCCCTGATTGTTGTTGTTGTTCTGTTTCTTGTTCAACTTGGGGCAGTTTCTCTTGAAGTGACCTTCAGCACCACACTGATAGCATCCCTTGTTACCCTGCTGTTGCTGCTGCTGATTCTGTGGAACTTGTGGCTGCTGTTGACGATTCTGATTCGCAGGACGTGAGCTCCTGCAATCCTAGGCTTCATGACCTAGCTTGTTACATCTCTTACAACGACCCTTGTTGCACGGCCCGCTGTGGTGCAAATTACATCGATTGCACTTAGGGTGATTTCCCTTGTATCCACCCTGACCTTGATTCCCAGAAGACTGCTGACTGGGACTCCTGTACTCATCTGTCTTCCGCTGCTGGGACTGAGACTGAACTGAAGTAGAACCCTTGCCCGAATTTCCATCCCACTTGCGCTTGTTATCACTGGGAGCATCAGAAGCAGTAGTAGTGCTAATACGCTTGGGCAACCTGTTCTGCTCGACTGCCTGATCAGTGAGACGATGAGCCAACCAGATGATTTGCTGAATGGTGCCAAGATTAGCTGAGGTCACGTGGCTCTGAATTTCTGGCACCAAACCCTTAAGGTACAGCTCGATACGCTTGATAGGAGGATCCACCATAGTAGGACACAAGATAGCTAGTGCGTTCGATCTCTTTGTGTATGCCTCGATCTCAGACCCCGTCATCTTCAAATTGAAAAATTCCACCTCTAGCTTGTGGATGTCGTCATGACCACAGTACTCTTCTTTGATCAAATCTTTGAAGTCGTTCCATGGGGTGGCATTAGCAACCGCCAGCCCTAGCAGTTGAACCTGTGCTTTCCACCAGGTTAACGCAACACCTTCGAGTGTTCCAGTAGCAAATTTCACCCTACGATCTTCAGGGCATTCACACATCTCAAAAACAGACTCAATCTTCTCAAACCAGTGAAGAAGGTCAACAGCTCCTTCTGTGCCGCTGAAAGTACTAGGTCCGCAATCCATGAATGTTTTGAACGTGCACACAGGAGGTTGTGCAGGTTGACCTCCTGCTGGAGCTGCTGCGAGTGCCTCAGCAACTCGTTCATTGATCAAAGCCGTCAACTGGGCTTGAGTCAGGTTGATACCACCACGTCCTCCGCATCCGTTCATGATCTTCACAACGAAGCAACGTAAGTGAGAAAAGTGTCGCGAAAGTGCGTAAGCGTGGGACGGCAGAAGAGAGTAAACACACAAGGTTCAAATAGCAGTTATCACGTTAACTAATGCACTATGTGAACTATCTAACAGACAATATAAACATAAATCATACCACCTATTGTGTCGAGTCTTGCACGTGGAGCGAAGCGTCATTGTGGATCGTTGAGCACTGTACAGGTTATAGTCTGGTTTTGTCAAAAAGCTTTTCCCTTTTTTAAACCAAGTTCACTATAACCAATGGCTCTGATACCAATCTGTCACACCCCCCAAAAATTCACAAGCGGAGTGTCACCGCGTGGAGGCGTGACTGACCAGGATCAAGCCACCAATCATATTGAACAATGTATTTAAAATAGATAAAATCCAACTACGCAATATAATTGGTGTTCAAAAACTAGTTAACCAAGTTCAAATTTAAACAGCGGAAGCATAAGACGTAAATCCAAAACGTAAGTTCAATAAGTTCATAAAGTTCAAATGTTAAGCATGGGACATAACAGTCCATATCCCACAACGACCTCTCCTCCTCGTGCAAGCTCCATAAACATCTAAAGACCTGCAAGGCATGTAACAAGGAGTCAACAACAAAGTTGAGCGAGTTCACAGTTGGTTATTTAATTTTAAAAGTTTGTTTGAAAACCATAAGTTGTTTCGTAAACCACGAGTTAACCAGTATCTTTGTTTTTCCCCAAACCATACCCATGATCAGTGGGGGCTTCCCATTGTGAACCACTAGACCGTTACCATATCGACAACTGACGAAAGTAAGTTGTGACCTAAGTCAATGTACACGCCCGTCCTACCGGCACGGTGTGAGGCTTGTCAACCCTACTAGCGCTATTAACTAATGACTCGCTCGCCATTGGCCCGACGATCAAGTCGATATAAATATGAGGGACTTAATGATAGAGTTTTTGTCTAGTAAGTTTTAAGGTTATTGTCCTACATAAGGAGGACGAACGTACGTATTCTACCCAAAGAGAATACATAGGATTAATATTGGCATCCTACCTATGGAGGATGGCGGTACATATCCTACCTATGGAGGATATGCAGGTTCCATTTTAGTTCTTTAACCCATTCCCAAACCACTGGGAATCCCATGCCTTGTAGAGAGTGTGAACTCACCTTGGTTTGCTCGGTTAGATTAGTTACTCTAATAATCAGAAATCAAGCACGTCCTAATAAGGTACAGATAACAATCAGTTTTTCGTGCATGCATAACACGTATCCTACGTACGGTTTATCTACTCACTACTTCTATCACATACCACACAATTCAATGTCACACTCTGACTTTTGTGGAAAGATCATAGTTAAAAATACACTTGTAACACTTGTTAGAAAATATTTTCTATGTGTTGGAATTTTTAGAAAATTTCGCCATAGTTTCCTTTGTAAAAGGAGGCATCCATGCTAATAAGCATATCATTTTCTTTTCCAAAAAATCATTCAACAATCAACAACAATTTACCAAGAGCAAACTATTCCATTTACAAGCCAACATGAACTTGATGTCTCATAAAAACGCGTAGTAACTTGGTGAGGCGTTTAGTGGGTTTAGTTACCCTCCAAAGTGTGTTTACTTTATTTAAAATCTCATTCTCGGGATTTTTAGATGTTCACAACTTGTGAACATATTTTACAAAAATATGTATTTACAACATTTTCACGTGTCACTAGTATCCATATACTTACTTTATTTCCAAAATAGTGTAAGGATCATGATCTTTCAAAAACCGTCTTTTAAACTTGGTTTATTTAGGAAAATCATTCACAAGTTTTAGATCTACAAGTTTACTAGTTCACTAGGTTTATTACTTTGTAAGAAAAATCATTTTTACTTTCAAGTTCATGTTAGTCTAGGAGATGATTATTTCATGAAAGCACATAATCATTCCTAACTTGTTAAACCATGCTTTTAGTCATGCTCTAACAAGTTCCATATGATGACCAATCATCATATTACTAGTAACCAACAAGCAAGCATCAACATATACCAAACAACATCATACTAACAATATTACATCATGTTTCATCTTTTTTAAGCTTATGTTTCATGATTCAAGATTCAAGTCTTTTAGTGTTCATATGTTTCATCATAATATATCTATTAACCACAAACAACATGAAGTAAATAAGGATTAACAAGAAGCTTACAACTAGCTTAAAGCTAGGGAAGAAACAATGGAGAAAATGAGTGGATAAAGGCTTGTGGTAGAGGTCCTCCAAATTCCGAGAACACCGAGCTTCGTTATACACCTTGTATCACCTTGTAGTGCACTTGGGTTAGTTGGATTGAATTGGAAAATGGTGGTGGCATATAGGGGGGTTTCGGCCGAAGCTTTGTAGAGGGAGAGAGAGGAGTGTGATGTTGAAGATGGTAGGTGATTATGATGGTTCTTATATCCAAATAACCCTTTATCCTTTGGTTTTCTTGTCCCCTATAGTACAAAACAATATCAAAACAATCCCAATGCAAGATTATGGGGATTTTTGTAAGATTTAGGCAAATCTTTGGGGTGGTGGTCCCTAGGGGACGGTTACAATACAAGGGGGTGTGGTAAATTGTGTTTAGATGGTAACTAACTTAGTTAGTGGGAGTTCAAAGGTAATATCTAATGTTTAGTGTGTAGGATGCTTTATATAGGGAGTTTAAGAGTTCGGGAACCATAACTAGCTCAGAAAAATAAAAACAATGCTTCTTGCAATATTTTAGTGTTCCGGGTAATGTCCGGTTGTTCAGTTGGGTACCGTTCCGTTAAAGTGCTAAGTTATTCCGTTTAGTGTCTTTTATGTATCTTTTTGTAACACTTTTAATTCCCAACACTTAGGAAAGCATACAGGACTATTTAGTCAATTTTCTGCACAAGACTAGTATGTTAACAAGCACATGTAAGTATGACGCAGAAATCAGAAAGCAGTTAAGTAATTCAGCACAGTCATTAAGCACTTAATTAATATTAATAAATCGTACGGATATATGTAATTATGAGGGTTGTCACAGTTCCTGCACTATTACATTTCAGAATGGAATCCCAACCCATGAACACTGTTGTTTCTGCGATCATGACTTCTGCTGTTGTTGTCACAAGCAGTTTGGTTGCACCACTGCCTAATTGCAAGATTTGATGACAAAATCATTGACAAACTCATAAAGTCTACAAAGAACATGCTAAAAGCAAGATTTGACATGAAAGACATGGGTTTGGCGGATGTGATTCTGGGAGTTAAAATCACACGAACTCAAAGTGGACTTGTTTTAAGTCAATCCCACTATGTAGACAAAATTCTTGAGAAGTTTAATGCAAATGACTCCAATGTCGCTAGAACTCCCATTGACACAAGTCAACATCTAGCCAAGAATAGAGGTGAACTTGTTAACCAGTTGGAATACTCAAGAATTATTGGTAGCTTGATGTATCTTATTAGTTGTACTAGACCAGACTTAGCATATGCTGTGAGCAAGCTAAGTAGATACAGAAGCAACCCAAGTTCAAATCATTGAACTGTATTATTCGGTTGCTTTGTTACATAAGATACACTCGGGAATACGGGTTGCACTATAACAGATATCCAGCAGTTATAGAAGGACACTGTGATGCAAATTGGATATCTGACACGAATGATTCCAAAGCAACAAGTGGGTATGTATTCACACTTGGAGGTGCAGCTATATCGTGGAAATCGTCAAAACAAACGGTTATTGCTAGATCCACGATGGAATTAGAGTTCATCGCTTTAGATAAAGTAGGTGAAGAGGCAGAATGGATACGTCAATTTGTTGAGGATATACGAAGATGGCCTAAGCCGGCATCGGCCATTTGTATACATTGTGATAGCCAATCGACAATTGGCAGAGCTCGTAACATAATGTATAATGGTAGTAACAGACATATCAGACGTAGACATAATATGATACGACAACTAATCTCTACAGGAATTATCACTGTTGACTACGTGAGGTCAAAGGATAATATCGCGGATCCGCTAACAAAAGACCTAAGCAGAGAGTTAGTTCAGAAGTCGTCCATGGGAATGGGACTGAAGCCCTTGAAAAATTAAGTTCATATGAAGGAAACCTAACTCAATAGACTAGAGATCTCAAGAACCGAGTTCAATAGGAAAACCTAATTGTATAAATTAGTGAGGTCACTGTGGGGGATAACCCTACATATTTAAAAGGGAGTTTATTAAAAGCTTAGTAAACTTCCTAGTCCATTCCTAAATTTGACAAGTGTGAGGCTAAGCCTTTGGCTTTTAATGATTCGACTAAGGTAATCATACATAGTGAATCACCTATGTGAGAGAGAAGTGGGGTCGCTTCGAAGGGTATTGTTGGGGCACAATACTTAATGGCTCTCGCAGAACCAGGCTCATGTTCATGACCATAACGAACATAACTATGAGGACTTGACTTTGTTAGGGAGAGTCTTGTGTGAAGTGTATTGTCGTCCACACAAACGGCAGACAAGTTCAAAGACATCGATGTCTACTCAGAGCCATTGGGCTAAGTGTTTTTCATGAGCTAAGGTTCAAAGGGCAACATCTACCTATCGTATGCAAAACTCAACTGCTAAAATCTAATTAGAATAATGTTGTTACTGAGATCGACCTCCATTCATGTGGGGTAGGGCTGTAAACGAATCGAACGAACACGAACAAGGCCATGTCCGTGTTCGTTCGTTAAGGAAATTAACATGTTCGCGAACTGTTCACAAACGCATACCGAACATAAGTTTATGTCCGTGTTCATTCGTTAAGGAAATTCAATTGTTCACGAACAGTTCATGAACACTGGTCTCGAACACAAACGAACGCAAGCAAATAAAAATGAACACAAACGAACATTTAACTTGAAAATAAAAAAAATGAAAACATTGTTATCCTTAAACATTGGATATAAGTAGTTAAATACAACCATCAAATGATAAATCAAAACACAAGAAGTCTACCACACCACCAAACAATGAATAAAGTTTAACTAACTTAGACATAATTATCCCGAAAATGTCTTAGAATGTCCAAATTTTAGCTAACTTAGAAAAAAATAGGGTTTCAAGTTTTCAGTATGTTTAGATAAAAGGTTTATTATTTATTATTTTTTAATATAATCAAACGAGCATATTACCGAACGTTCACGAACGCAGTCGAACGAACGAGACATGTGTTCGTGTTCGTTCGCTAAGCTAACCGAACGAAATTTTTTGTTCGTGTTCGTTCGTTAAGCTAATCGAACAAACATAAACGAACTTCCCGCCGAACGGTTCACGAACTGTTCGCTGAACGTTCGGCTCGTTTACAGCCCTAATGTGGGGGATTGTTAGAAGTTTTGGGTGTGTGTGAATAAAATCTCAAATGGTAAAACGCCTTGTCCCACATTGGTGTGGGAACAAAGGCATTGGTTGTTTATAAGGTAAAACATTTACCAAACAATTGTATCTTTATGACATGTTTTACCACAAGTCCTACCCTCGCGCGCAGGGGGGTGCGGAAAAATTGAGTTTCGGAACTGGAATTTGGTTGAACTCGTGCGTGTCCGCACGTCCTGCGGACACGAATGCAGGTCCGAAAACCCGGGCTTGCGTGAGGCAGTTTTTACACTCGAGACTAATTTTTAATGAGTTTTAAAACTGAATAACTATTGGTCTTTTTAATGAGCTTTAAAACTGAAACGATTATTCAGTATTGATGATGATCATTATTTAGTTTTCAGTTTTTAAACGATTATTATTATCAGTTTTAAAACTGATATATTAATGACCATTATTTGGTTTTAATTCGCTGTAATAATGGCCAGAATTCGGTTACGGGTTCTGTGACTATAAAATCAGATCAAACCAACACAGTTAAGACACACCAACAACAATCTTCTTCTCTCTCAATCTCTGCAGCATCTCCTGTTACATTTACATTTCAGGCAAGTGTTCAAGTCCGGCAGTGCACTGTTGCTGCTTTGAACCGGCGTATCTTGAGAACAGACCGCGAATCTTTTTAAAAGAATTGTGTTAAACACAAGCCCGGTTCATTGTTATTGTTTTCTTTTGCTTTCTTTATTTTCTGCCGATTCTCTTTGGTGTTCAGATTACTAACACAAATTAGCTCCCCAACCAATTATAAGTAATAAGTATTATCTAAATCATTTTCCTGAAATATGGGACCATAAACTTTCCGATTGATTAGAGAGTATCAGAGTATGTAAGGTTCAGAAAAATATCACCCGGCTAATAACTTTATCAAATGGTTATATATGTCAATGATCTCTGAATCAAGTGGTGGAGGACTTGCATTTCTCTTGAAAGATGCGGGTTTGACTCCCACTTTGTGCAGAGTGAGGCACTGGTGGGTAATGATAGGAGACCCAGGGAAACCTGGGTTGGATCCTTGAGCCAAACGAGTTTTACCGGTAATTTCACCGTCGTGCCTACGGGCGGGTGGGTTACCGAGTTTTCTCCGGAATTGGTGGTGGACTCGGGTTATTCTCGGAGTACTCCGTTTGTCCAGTGGGTGCCCCCAGAGTACTCGGGATTGAGTTTGTTGGCCATTAAAAGAAATGGTTCTATATGGTCATGATTCTCTTAGGTGGAGTTGTGTTAAAGAAACAATATAAGGCTCACAGTTTGAAACTCCGAGGTTTAACATGTTGTACAACGTGCCTTTGCCTCCAACCCCTATTGCTTACCTGCCTTTTCTTAAAAACCATGTGAACTAAGGTGTTATTGGCTGTTCAAAAAATGGCAACATACACTTGTCACTTCATTTTTACTATTATTTAATAAATATTCATCATACTAGGTTATTACCCGTGTATCACACGGATTGAACGCTAAAAAAAGAAAACACATATAACTTTATATTCAAAACAGTTTAAATGAGTATCAAGTCTGCAGCAGCATCATGTCGACATTTTGGTGAGCAAGGAAGGTTCCGCACCTCATCCCGCAACTTGTAAGACAGAAATAACTTGGTAAAAATGTTGATGGGGAAACCGTCAACCCAACCCGTTTTGGGAGGAACAACATTGTTTACCATATTAAGGATTTTCGAAGAGCCCCTAGGACGTCATCAGAAGAAGATGAAGATGGGTCGTGAGCCCGAATGTTGGACCGTACTTCGGTTAGGTGTCC
This sequence comes from Helianthus annuus, assembly GCF_002127325.2. Lineage (NCBI taxonomy): Eukaryota > Viridiplantae > Streptophyta > Magnoliopsida > Asterales > Asteraceae > Helianthus > Helianthus annuus. Next base: position 54,749,978 of record NC_035446.2, read on the forward strand.
ATCTTCCAAATGAGGTGCAATGCATTGAATAAGTTCCTTGACAAACGATCCCTCACCTTTCCAGGTATGAGAAACTACTTTTTTCGGACTAAGCTGCTCTAATAACGGTGGTGCGCGTTTTGGATCTCCAAACACGTTTGTCATCACATATCTCACCTATAAACAAAACGACAAGTATAGTTTACAAAACAGAGAAAAAATTAAAAAAGATTAAAAACACGAGTTATATACCTTGTCCAGGTTAAGAGCCAAATTCTGGATCCTTTGATTAAAAACACCCTCAGTCTGAATCTCGACTTCGTTGCCACTGAAAAGGTAGTAAAAAACTGCAAAAATATTGAATTAGGAATGCAGAAAGTTAAAGAAATAAAGCAATCATTATGCTATTGGTAATTTTGCAGGCTACAATTTGAAAGAAGAAACTTGCATATGCACCTCATCGTCTGAATCTCCCTCCAGATCCTTAATAAGCCCTTTAGTTAATTCAAAAAGAGCGTCAACCTGAAACAAATACACCAAGTACGTTATAAAAGAAAAAACAAAATTGGTTGAACAAGATGAAAGCTGTTCAAAGTCTAAATAGTTTTATTCAAAAATGTAGAGTCGTGTTGTAATAATATTGATTTTGTGATTAAAATTAATGCATTTATTAATTTAAAACAATTTAAGTGACAATAAACCGTTAGTGGGTAGAACAACCCGTTTTGACCCAAACCTACCCGTTACCTAAGCCTTGTGGATGATCTCAAAAAGTTATAGGTGACTTCAATATAAAAAAACATTGGCTAATAAGAGATGGTCAAATGGTTCAAACAGGTTGAAAGTCATCCGAAGTCTATTTTGATGCATACAATCTCCTATATCGTTTTTATTTAAGGACTCTATTATTATTATACAATAATATTGCATTTGTCACCATAGTTAAGTCATTAATTATTTGTAAACAATCTAAAAAAAGTGTTTGCACATCAGCCACTCGTTTGACCCAAACCTACCTGTTACCCGACCTACTGTTTTATCTCCAATGGTTCAAATGGGTCAAATAAATATATATACCTAAAAGGGGAGAGGGTCAAATGGGTTGAAACTTTAAAACAAAATGGTTTTTTTATCATAATTAATCCAATAATTATTTATAAAAAAATATAAAAAAGAGAACACGAAAAGTGTTAAGTGAGTCAACCAACCCGATTCAACAAAATGATGAGTAAGACGATAAAAAAACGTTCAATACCTTGTCCAGATGTGAAACAACATACCAGCAGCACTTGATCCACATAATCAAGCCGATCAGGATGAAAACGAAGAGTAAATGTGAGAAGAGAAACATACAAAGTAATGGCTCCAACAACCGGCATGTCACCTTGAGTTTCAATAACCTGCAAACAAATATTACAGTTAGAAGAATTTCCACAACTCTCGAGAAGAAATATGTTTTTTTTTACAATAGCCAGGCAAGACGGGCGGGTTGGGTAATAGGTCAAAACAGGTTTCTGTTATGGCTCATTTTTCTTATCGGTCGAAATGGGCTGGGTGGGTTGGTTTGGATTGTCCCGCTAACTCTTCTTCTGTCTAATTTTATAATTTTTAGAATAGAATGTCTAGTGCGTTAAATATGATTACAAAGACCATAGTTATCAAAAGCGCACGCTTTTGGCACTTAGGCGATTTTTTAGAGCGATGCGAATTAACTACGCTCCTACTTCCTATGTAAATATAGCGCACAACTAATACGAATCAAAAGTTTCTTTTAATTCACAAATCCCTAATATTCTGCAGTATTTATAGGGATAACCATCCGATTATATCACTAATGATCCAGATCTCAGTTTGAAATTTTCAAATCCAAATTAGTATGTTTCTGATTTAATTCTACATATTCTGCAGTATTTTTTTTTATTTAGTTTTGTTCGTATTCACTATCAGCTTATTATTTCTGATTTGGTTTCTAAGTATTTTGTTATCTTATACTTTTTAAGTGCTAGTATGAACATTATTGTTTTGGTTTTGAGTACTTTATTCCCTTAATAAACTTCTTAATTTTTTTATTTAATTGCGCTTTTTTTTTCTCGGGCCCACGCTTTTTTTGCGCCTATCTCCTAGGCCCTAATCGGAGCCTATGCGCCTAGAGTGCGCTTCGCGCCTTTAATAACTATGACAAAGACGATATTGTTACAATGATAATCTAAATCTTTGAATAGAACAACTTTCAACTCACTTGATCCATTTCTGTCTGAGCACATTTTTTAATAATATGCGGTAAAAAATCGGATATCGGTCAAGGACCGATATTTGAGATATCGGTTATCGCGGTGGGATATCGTGCAGAATTTATATATATAGCAATTTAACACCAACAATTCAGTATACCCTCCTACCATTAACAAATTAACCTTTTGCAACTTGCAAAACACTAACTATTGTAGCACTTAGGAACTAATTAAGACTTAAAACACAAATAATTAACACTAACAATTAAGACTTAAGACACTAATAGCACCAATAAGAAGAAAGATGAATGGTAGAACTAACCCGTTTTGGGAGGAACAACATTGTTTACCATATTAAGGATTTTCGAAGAGCCCCTAGGACGTCATCGGAAGAAGATGGGTCGTGAGCCCGAATGCTGGACCGTACTTCGCTTAGGTGTCCATCTTCCAAAAAAATATAAAAAATGGAAATTATCAAAAGGAGAAACGGATGGGCTTCTAGTAAAAACTCTTAATTTAAAAATAAGAATAATTAAAAAGGAGAAACGGATGGGCTTCTGCACATTAGACAAAAATATATAAAAAAAGGAAATTATCAATAGATATAAACACATACTTTGTGATGCCAATCCATTCTATATCATCTTCAATTGTAACAGTGAATTCTTTTGCTATAAAGGGAAGTCTTCCAGCTGTGTAAAGAGCTCTTCTTTCATCATAAACAGGAAGCTTCATCCCTAAATCTATGTTTCTATGAACTTTGACCAACTGGGTCATAATTGTCTTGTTTAATTTTGTAGAATTCACTTCTGAAACCATCAAAACCTTCAAAAATCAAAGCAACTTACTAAATATGACTACAAATATCAAGAATGTTATTATCAGTTTACAAATCATACCCCCTTGTTTTTTTCGCTAAGTAGTCTAAATTTTCCGAAAAATATGTATTGAGTCCGCCCCTGATTTTACCGAAAATTAAGTTCAAGATCCGCCAAGGATCATAATTTCATAATTATGAATGCTTACACTGTATTGTGTTAATTCCATATCAGCGAAGTTTACAAAACAGAGAAAATTAAAAAGATTAAAAACACGAGTTATATACCTTGTCGAGGTTAAGAGCCAAATTCTGAATCCTTTGATTAAAAACACCCTCAGCCTGAATCTCGGCTTCGTTGCAACTGAAAAACAAAAAAAAAAAAATCAAAATCAAACAAACAAACAGCCATACGAACACGTAATGAAGTGAATAGAAATTGTTGTTGAAAAACCCTAATTTCTTTTAACCACAACCATACAAATAGGAAAAATTGAAAACCTAGAAATTGGCAATGAAAAAATACTGTATTACGGATCAAATCGTTGGTATCTTCCGCCAATGGTGAGGGTTAGGGTTAGAGAACGCTGAATGACATATGCGAGAAGGAGATAGGGTTGGTGAGAGCGATTGTTGGTAGAGAGAGAGAGAGAGACGGTGGTATGAAGGGCAGAATAAGGAGATAGGGTTGGTGAGAGCGGATCCGGGTCAGATACCAAGGACCCGGGCTTTATTTGTCTTCACGTGAAAGAAAGGTGTAGGAGTGACACATAGGATTTTGTTGGTGTGGCTAGTCTAGAATTTTGCCAAGTGTCCACATGGGTTAGTTATTTATTAGAGGAGATAGATTTGACTTAGATTTATAGGATCTTTTGAATTTTCTTTTTATTAAATAGGATTTATCTTTTAATGTTTAGAATTGACTTTTGAATTTCGAGTTTATAATTTTCTTGTCAGTTTAGAGAAACCTTAACCTAGGCTTGATAATGTACCTACTTATATCGCGTTAAGGGTGGGCGGGGCACCCACCGAAACCCACGCGGGGACCCCTCTTGCCGAGCGGGGATGGCACCGCCAACATATCGGTGAGGTAGAGAGAGGGAGTGAAACCGGTGGGGCTTCACCGAAGAGAGGGGGAGGAGAGAGGGGGAGGAGAGAGGATGAGTGGACCAATCAAAACTTTTTTTTTTTTTTTAATAAAAACCAAGTCACCTAAGAGGGGAGTGCCGCCATCAATTTAGGGTGTTAGGGGAGTTTAAGAGGGGAGTTGACGTGGCACACGAGGATTGGTTGGGCGTAAGAGAGGGGACTCACCTCTTAGGTGAGCACCCCTTACACCCTAAGGTTTCATGATATGTTTTGATTAGTTATATGCATGCAAGTCTATCTTTAATGCACGCTCTAGTTTTTTTTTTTTTTTTCCTCAAAGGGTGTACGGGGTGTTCGCGAGGAGTGGGTGCGGTGAGGGTTGTCCCCGATCGGGAACACCGCCGCCATCAATGCGGGAACCCGAATCGGGGGGTGGTTTAGGCATGGAGTCACCGCGTTAATTTGCACGAGAAAAGAGGAACGGTCATGAAGGCAACGGTCAGATTTAAAAAAAAAAAATTCACTTTTCTAAAACATATATAAATAACCATCTCATTCACTCCATTTTTTTATACTCAAACCATATCATTCTCACACATTTTTTATACTCTCCAACCACACCCACTTCACTTTTTATTTTTTATACTCTCAAACCACACCCCCTTCACACCGAGCAATGGAGAACCAACCCCGCGAGGCCAAGAAAAAAACTAAGGGACGGGTCTCGAAACCGTCTCGTGGTGGTTCGAGCGGTGCAAGTGCTCAATCACAACCCCCTTTCGGATACACTTCACAACCCCCGTTTTTTTTCCAACAACCTTCACACCCCTCGTTTTACAACACCCAACAACCCAATTTCGGCTATTTTCAAAATTTGTTATCAATGGACGCTCCTCCTCAATCCCCCGCCTTCGACCCATATGCTTTTCGTTCTCCACAAGTTCCATCTACACGAGGAAATGTCGAATGTCCTCTACCTCTTTACGATGACGAAGACGATGAGGTAGTGCCGGAAACTCAAAATTTGGGCGACGATGACGAGGACGATGAATATAATGTGGATGAAGACGCGGGCAACGAAGAAGATGACGCTCGGGAAAAAAAGGGAAAAACGAAGAGCACGAATTGGACAAAGCTCGAAGAAGAGGCATTGGCGAAGGCGTGGGTACATTGCTCTACCAACAAAAAAAAGGGCAATCAACAAAACCGCGATAGTTTTTGGCGTAAGATTTTAGAGCATTTTAACAAAACTGTCAGTGGAAGTAACCGGACCGTTCATCAAGTACGGTTTAAATGGAACCCGATGATGACGAAAATAAACTTTTTCAACGGCCTATACCAACAAGCGGTAAAAATTATATTTTTTAACATTGTATATTTTTAATTTTTTTTCTAAGTTCATATTTTTTTATAACATGTAGGATCGCACACGAGGAAGCGGATGTAAGGATCTCGACGTGATGAAAGTCGCGTTAAAAGAATTTAAAGATAGATTTCCGAACGGTTTTCAACACATCGAGGCGTGGGAGGTCGTTCGAAGACACGAGAAATGGGCCCAAGTCCCATTGTTGGGTGAGGAAGGTGAAGGTTCGGCACATAAAAGAAAGCCCGTTGACGTGGACCCTTCGATACCGGATATGAACGAAGACCCCTCGCCACAAAGACCACAACGGCGAGACAAGCGTCAAGCTACATCGTCCGAGGGAAGCTCGGCCGAGTTGGCGGCACAATTCAAAGTGTACACCGCCATGAAAGAAGCGAAGCAAGCGGTAGAATTGGAGGCGATCGAATTGAGGAAAAAAGAGAGTCGGAGGCTCGCGAGCTCATATCGGAAAAACGCGAGACAATGAAAAACTACAATTACGATCGAGATATGAAAACATTCCTTAAGCCGCACGACGATGTTCCGCCAAGTATGTTGCCGTTCATCCTCGCCCGAAAGCGCGAAATCGCTAACAAATACGGGTGGCCATGCGATTTCTAAAATATTAATTTTCTAGTTTTAATGTAATTTTTATTTTCTACTTTGAATGTGATTTTTATTTTCTAGTTTGAATGTATTTGTTTTTAAATTTAATGAAATGTCTTTTATTTAATTTATAAACATGCATAATTTAAAAAAAAAATCGAACTCACCTAAGAGGGGAGTGCCGCCATCAAAAAGGGGACGTGGCACTAATTGGTTGGTTATGTGTAAGAGAGGGGACTCACCTCTTAGGTGAGCACCCCTTACACCCTAAGGAAGAGTCTAGTAATGTCATCAATTGCATAAATATTCATTCACTCAGAAGTCATAGACCTGTAGGGACAGGGGCGAAGCTATGAAGGGGCCGGGGGGCACCCGACCCTCCAAACTTTTCGCTAAGTAGTATTATGTATGTACGTTTCGTATAGAATTTTTTAGGTATATACGTTTTCGACCCCTCGGTTTTATAAAAAAAATTAGATATATACTTTTAGGTCTGGTGACTTCCGTTCCTCCGGTGGTAACTCTAAACTTGTAGCTTAGGAGTAGCTTAGATTTGGAACTTGAATTCCATCCAGATCCTAGGATCCAAAGAGTTATGAGTGTTTCACATCCAGAGTAATGAGAGCATTTTGATAAAGTTTAAATAAATTGTTGTTCAATAGAAAACACATGAAGAGAATGTTACCTTTTAACTCTAAACGTTGAGGATTTGTAATCATGAAAGTGAGGATTTATCCGTTACGGAGGCTCTTTATACCCGACCTCGATAATCTATTACCCTTTCACTTTCATGATTACAAATCCTCAACGTAATTTCAAGATTACCACACCTCAATGTAATTTCCTCTTGTTTAAATAAATTGTTGTTCAATAGAAAACACATGAATAAAAAAAGCTCAATGATGATAACATATCAATGTATATGAATCAATAATAAACAAAATATATAGAACCATCATTTTAAGAAAGAACAAATTATTGAAACATTATTAATTAAAATACTTAATTTATTTAATAAAAGTAAACTTCGTTATCTCAATCAAGTTCTGTTCTGTTGCAATGTGAGATACTCATTGGAAACATCTGATTGGAGGCGATAATAATTGCCACATAATGTGATATTCTCGGTGTACTTGCTTGCACAGACAAAAAAACTTCATCAATGCATACCCACTGTCCCACGTTATAGTGTTCAAGTTCCACTTCTACATCCTATCTCTTTTTGAAGTTTTATTTAAAAAAAAAAAAGATATTTCCTCCTATAAAATCCATCAAATGTCATAACCATGCTCAAAAGTAGCTAAAATTGTGTAAAATGTATTAGAAAAAAAATACCCTTTTCATTAATTTTGGAAGAAAAATAAATAATTGTATTCATATTTCACTTATATAGATAGTTATTTATGATTTTGTATTTTATGATGTGAGAGTTTCACAAACGAATTAACCCACGTCTAAATTAGAGTTAAGACTAATGAGATATCGATGCTTAAAGCTAAATAACTGAATAGAATATTTCTAAACTTTGATAACTCTACTACAATTTTTTTTTATCACTTTTATAAAAGACTTATTTTGTAATGACTTTTTCAAAATCATTATGAGGGTTTCGGATTATGGCTATGATTTTATTTAAAATGCTATTAACCTGCCACAAATCAAATGAATGTTTTGTTTGACTAATAAAATCGATATAACCATCTTAAAAAATATAAATTAAATATGAAGCTTTGATTTTAAGTATAAAAATAACCTTATGATTTATTTTTAGACAAAAAGGAAAAAATGTGTGAAATAGCGAAGAGAAAAAAGAAGAGATACCAGAGAAATTATTTTGTCACAAAATTTTATAGAATTTAGAGAGGAGTACTCTCTAGATCCTTCACCATCACTGTAACATCCGCCGATAATAGATCCCGAAAACCTGATTCTATACATATATATATATAGTGTGAGGTTCATTGGGGAACACTAAAAAAGTGGGGAATCGACTCAAATGAACTCCGATTGGACTCATTCCAGCGACGTTGGAACCGGCTCGTCGAACCTTAACTAGGATCTTTTAACCCTGAACCCTAAATCACAACCCCTAAACCTTAAATATATTAGGGTTTGGCTTTTAGGGTTTAGCTTTAGGGTTTAGTTTTAAGGTTTAGATTTAGGGTTTAGGGTTTAGCTTTAGGGTTTAGTGTTTAGCTTTTGGGTTTAGTATTAGGGTTTAGCTTTAGGTTTAGCCTTTAGGGTTTAGCTTTTAGGGTTTATAGTTTAGATTTTACGATTTAGCTTAGGTTTTAGCCTTATTTTTTAGCTTTAGGATTTAGAGTTTAGGAGTTAGGATTTAGGGTTTAGGGTTAAGAGATCTTAGTTAGGGTTCGACGAGACGGTTCCAACGCCGCTGGAATTAGTACAATCGGAATTCGTTTGAGTCGGTTCCCCGCTATTCCCCACTTTTTTAGTGTTCCCCAATGAACCTTCCCATATATATATATATATAGAGGTCAGTTAACGTACAATAGGGTTTATCGTACATTACGTACGCGATAACCCCAGCCGTCAAATCTTCATCTCCCATGTGATTTCACCCCATAAAAAACAACGTGCGATTTCGTGTTTACGTCATGCGATTTCACCATCTACACACCCCTTGCCATTTTTTCACATTCCCCATGCAAGCCATTTCATTTGCATGGGATTTCACATACGATTTCATTTGCATGGGATTTCAAAACATGCGATTTCATGCAAGCCATTTCATTTTGCATGATATTTCATTTTGCATGTGATTTCAAACATGCGATTTCATTTGCATGGGATTTCAAAACATGCAATTTCATTGCATTTTCAAGCCATGCGATTTCATTTGCCTTTTTATAATATGTGAATTGTGCTCGCGTACGCTGTTGTTTATGAGGTGAAATCGCATGGGAGATGAAGATCTGACAGCTGGGGTTATCGTGTACGCTGCGTACGATAAGCCCTATTGTACGTTGAACTTTTTCTATATATATATATATATATATATATATATATAGGATAATGCTAGGGAGAAAACCCTCTATTTTGAGAAAACCCTAGAAAACCAACCTCCCGACTTTTTTTTTGAAAAAAATAACACATGTAATATACATGTTTTTAAGAGTTTTGAGCCAAAAAAATCAAAAAAGCGCCGAGTGGATGTTTTTAAAAAAAATAAACAAGTTTCAGTAACTTCCATCACTAACATGTGTTAGACAAAAGTTGCTGAAACTTGTTTATTTTTTAAAAAAAAAGCCACTCGGCGCTTTTTTGATTTTTTTTTGGCTCAAAACTGTTAAAAACATGTATATTACATGTGTTATTTTTTTCAAAGAAAAAAAAAGTCATGAGGTTGGGTTTTCTAGGGTTTTCTCAAATTTTTAGGGTTTTCTATCTAACCCTCCCCTATATATAAACACTCATGGGAAACCCGTGCGTTGCGGCGGAGTCGATAACATATGCTAGAAATGGTTATAAGTTTAGCAAAATATGATAAGGATATGAATGCTAGCTCACCGTAGTGTCGCATTTTGTTTGGCAGACTACTTAGAGCATTCACATCCAAAGAACTAAATTGTGAGTGTGGGGTTTTTAAAATATAAAGAATATAAAAAATGGTTGTGAGTGGAGGAGAGAGAAAATGTTACTGTTCATCTGTATATTTGGGGGGACACTGTTCACCCACTATAATTTTTTAATATATATTGAAAGTGGTTGTGAGTAAATGAGAGAGAAAAATGTAATGATAAAGGTATAAAAATATTATTTAATTGAAAATGAGAGAGGAAAAAGTATTTGTTTTTAGTGAAAATATATTGATATAGGAGTTGTTTTTTAGTGGAATGTATGTATAATTTTAGAGGGCTGGATGTGAATGCTCTTACAGCCTTAACTACGGAAATTTAGCCCCAAAATGCTCTATTAAGCAAAACATGACAACGGAGTGCTAGATTTCCATGGTGAACAAATGCATAAACTAAAAGGACACCTAGTAGTTTATTGATTCCTCTATTACCCTCTCGTGCATCAGCAATTAAACCTTCAAAGCAAGATATAAATGTCATGATAATAGTCAAACAGTACAATGCATGATTTATGTGAACTCATGATTCCGATAAATGCTAAGACCATGTGTAGTGGTGAAGAATTATAATGCCCTCACTATGGGGCATTATTCGACACGTGTCATCCTAGTCAGCATGGGGCATTATAGCATAAAGTGGTGTAGTGGTGAAGAATTATAATGCCCATATTATTTTTAATGCAAAAAAAAAAAAAAAAAAGTCAAAGATGTCAGGTTGAAAAGTGTGGGTGGGCAAAAGTGATTGGAGGACCAACATGGATGTCAGACAATGAAGCGTTTTAATGAAAACGCCAAACATGCAAATTTGTGAAATATAACGCCCAAAACGCCCGGTGTAGGGGGGGACGGCGTTTTGGGGCGTTTTTTTTTTATTTTTTTTAAAAAACACGCTCCACTACGGATGGTCTAATAGTATCAAGTAAGCTAAAGAAAAATATTTATTGTAGCCACACTTTACTCAAAGTGCATTTACAACACTTACAATGAAAATTCTAACTTTTACTCTTGATTTCTTATCTGAACTCCTGTTGCTTCCAAAACATAATCATTCAATACATTGCCCAATTCGGTTGTATTGGCATATTTAAACCTACATTATCCATTACAAAAAGTTTAGTTACAAAAAATTTGTAATTGTTGGTGATTTGCCTTACAAATCTGGCTTTTGGTTATTAACAACCTGCAAAAAAAAAAAAAAGAAAAAAAAGAAAAAAAAACAGATTTTTGTTAATTATGTCAATTTTCGTTCACTTGAGTTAAAACATTAACAATCTTTTTTTTTTTTGGAAAACTTTAACAATCTTTTAAAAAGTGGCATGTTATTTGATTCTTCAAGGAGAATCATATGTAGATGAGAAAACATAGATAATGCTTCCTCAAGACAAAAATTAATATTAATGAATAAAGGTTTAAACATTCAATAATTTTATGAACTTCTATCCAAATTTTATATCTATGAAACTTTGACAATTTAAGGTATTCACTCAAGTACTGCAAATTTTATTTATGTGTTCCTTGGGCCAATATTGTTTGGTTTCCTCAAGCCATTCCTCGTCATTCGTTTGTCTTGTGGCTGCTTATAAACAAGAAACTAAAGACGCAGGATGTTACGAGTAGATGGTGTTCCTCGGGAAATATGAACTTCAATCTCATGTGTTGCTCCTTGTGCACGTTAGGTCCAGATTCTCACGAGCATCTTTTCTTTGATTGTCCATATGCAGCTCAGATATGGCATAGTGTTGGAGATAAAGTGGATATGGGAGCTATTGATTCCTCTTGGGATGCGATTTATGATTACCTAGTTCAGTTTGCGGATTCGAATAAGGCTAATCATATCATTGGACGTCTGGTTGTTGGTGCGACGGTCTATTTTGTTTGGCAAGAGCGAAATCAGCGGCTGTTTTCTAGCAAGAAAAGGAATGAAAGGCAGCTCATAGAGGTGATTCTGAACATGGTTCGGATGAAACTTCATACTATCAAGTTCAAGAGATCAACCCAGGCGACGAGAGTTTTACACTTATGGAGATTACCTCGTGGACTATTGATGGACGACGATGATTGCGGCTAAAGTGGGCGTATATGTTTTGTGTTTATGAGGTGTAACGTCCTGCGTGACTGGTTGTTTGTTTGCGCTTTATTGCTTGTTAAACTCAAATGTGGCATGTCATATTTTAGAATTGGGGGTTCATTTTAGGCCCTCACTTGTTTTGTTTTGGTTGTGTGAAATAAAATTTAACCGGGGTAACCCTTTACCAAAAAAAAAAAAAATTATTTATGTGATTTTGAATAGGTAATATTTGAAATAGAATGTAACAGATTAAGATTTATAATTATAAGCTGAAAATATTGTAATTACTTAAATTTGGTTGGTACCCTTATGAAATGCTTTATAATATAGTATAGATACATAGGTACGGGATCAGGAGAAAATGCCCTAAAATGTGAGAACGGTGAGAACGCATCCTGGCCCAACATGTGGCGCGGGATATGATCAGGGCGTGAGGGTTTTTTTTGTCTTTTCAATCTTCTTTTATTTCCCAATTTTGCGTAACATGCTACTTCATTTTTGGCGTCTAAGATTATTTTGGCGTTAATTATATTCATTAACTAAATGGTATTTTATTTTTTTCTTAGATCTGTCACGTTGAATTAATTGTTTTCGTGTCACATAGATAATTCTTTTGGCGTTATAGCGTTTCCCTGGTTGATTTATTTTTGCGTTTTGTGGCGTTGTATAATAATTCACTATGAGTCATTAATATTTTCATAAGATTACAACAAGACCAAATGTTTTTTATGGCGTTTAGTCATTTTTTTGGCGTTTAATATATTGACAAGGTGCTTTACCAGCATCCGTTCTCACAGTTTTCATACTATTAGCGTTTTGGTATTTGTAGTTTTTGGCATTGTATATAATAATGTATTTTATTAGTAGATAATTAGATAACAAACAACAAATAATTATATAACAAAACAATAGAAAATGAAAAAGAAAAAAAACTAAAAATGGTAATCTAAATTCTCATCTAAATCTTCACTGTCATCAGCCTCTTCTTCTTGAATTTGTTTTGGCGTTTTGAACCTTTGAATACCTTAGCTAGATGCCAACTTTCCTACATAAACTCCGTCTTTTTTAGATGAAGCTTGTTAGTGGCATCCTGTTTTTTGGTGTGATATTCTTGTTTGGTGGCATGTCATTAAAGATCAACTCTTGCTTGATGATGTTTATAATAATGGAGTCCAAAATAGCATTTTACACTTGTATTGATCGCTCCATGCCATGCATATAGATGAAGTTCAGCTCGAGTGAGCATGACAAGATCTTTGCTGCAAGAAAGTAGCTTCAGGTTATCTTCATCTTTATATTGTCTTTTGGTATGTTAATCAAGACCGATATTGATATTGTGGTTGTTTTGATGACTTTTGATGGTTCTTAAGTTTAAGTTTGTTGTTTTGAAGACTTTTAACTTGTTTAATGTACATATTATGCTTATTGTATGCTTCTTTATTGCATGATCTTGCAAATGTGTTATAAAAATAACATCAAAAAATTTATAAAAATCGTATGTTGCTAAACATAAACCATATGTACATTTGAGTAAAAATCGCATGTTATAACGTAAAAAAGCATAAAATTGCATGTTATAAAATATAAACCATATGTATATAAAATCACATGTTTAAAACAGAAAATTGCATGTTTAAAACATAAAATCGCACGTTATGTTTTTTTTCTTCATCTTCTGAAACCTCTTCCCATTAATCTTCATCAGTATCATCATCGCTATCATCATCATACAATCTGAGGTCATCATCATTCTCTCCGCTATCATCTTCAACCTCATTAACTTCCACGTCAGCATCTTCATAGCCAGGGTCTTTCTCTCCCTTCTTTTTCTTTTGTTTCTTACCCTTCAATACCTCACAGGTCCGAATATCGTGACCTGTTACTTTGCATACACTACAAGTCCTTGTTCATTTCCCTTTACGACTGATCATTTGTTCCTTCTTTGATTTTACCCACTTGTTTGAGCCACGACCTTTGTTCCTAATACCGGCCAGGACACGGACAGTAGGTGGTGCGTCAGTTGTTGGTTGTTGATACCTAATTAGCTTTGAGAACCTGTCAAACTTTGGATCAAGTGGCTTAGTTATGCGACTCTCGTCCATCTTTACTTTAAGCTCCTTCATTTGATCTCTAACTAAAACAAGCTGGTCAAGGTTAAAATTATTAACCAGATACTCCCCGGTGTTCATGATTTCACGATCAATCTATTTAGCCATGTATTGCTCGTCCTTTGCATCAACCTTTATATCAAACGTGGAGTTTAGTTCATTTGGAACCACATATTTTGTCCATCTCTTCATAATGTATTTGTTAGGTATTTCTTTAACACCGAACATCTTGAAAACAAAAAAAGATGTGGCGATATAGCAACCCGTACTGTTCAAAACGCATACAACTACAGTGTACAATTACATCTTCAAGTTTCTTGAAGCACAACTACATACAACATTACAAAAATAAAAAAATAAAAACGCATGAATGATTATAAAATCGCATGTTATCAAAAAACATATGTTTTTTTGAAAATAAACTTGTTGTTTATTACCTCTAGCCAACCTTCTCCGCGGGCTTTAAAATCTTTCATAGATATCCTTAATAGGTCGCCCTCGATTTTGGTCTCCATAGGAAAACATTCATTAATAGTTGCATATATCTCCGTCTGTTGATCGTAGAATATAGACCTCGTGAACACTTTGGAAACATCTAATTCTAGATAGATTTGGTCCAATTGTCGAGCTCTGTATATCTTGATATATGATCTTTCTTTCGATGGTTAAACCTTTAGACATCCATCGAACCGTCAAAATGATTCAAAACTCTATAAGAGTGAGTTGTGAATTCGCCACCTGACAAAAACAATGGTTCTCGCTCTCTGATCTTGAAGTTATACGCATAAGTCCAGACATTGGCTCATGACGATAAAAAGCAGGAATCCACATGGATCTCAACACGAACATATCATCTATCCATTTGTTTTTGGTAAGACCGAACTCAGTCATTACCAATTTCCACTCTCTCTCGAATACTTCTGGCTCAATAGAATCTGCCCGTATAATATCACACATCCTCCTTTTAAAATCCTCGTTGTTGCACAACTCATGTCCAACCTACACAAATGACACCTTTAATATCAATATATAACCCATGTACAATGTAAATAAGAAAAACTTAATGACACACAACATTGCACAACTAACCTTGTCTGCCACTTTTTTCATTATGTGCCACATGCACAAACTATGTCTACTAATGGTAAAAACACTCTCAATAGCCTGTTTCATCACCGGGTCCTGATCTGTCACCACAACCTTGGGCTGATATCCAAATGACTTCACAAACGAGTTAAGAAGCCATTTATAAGATTCAGTACTTTCAGAAGCTAACAACCCGATCCCAAGTGTTACATTTCGACAATGGTTGTCTATCTTTGTAAATGGTACAAAGACCATCTTATACCTACACATGGAAATTAAAACATTAATACAAAAATGGTACAATGAACACTTCACACAAAAACTTTGTGAAAAATCTGTTAATATGTGATTTGCAATGCTTGCTTCATATAACATGCGATATATTGTAATGTACTTTTTGGTAACACGTGATTTCAATAATTTAAAATGAATATTAGATTCTTAATCATAACATGCGAAAATGTTGGTCAACGCTTACTTATTTGTTTTGAAGGTAGCATCAAAATATATTACATCCCCAAACTTAATGAAATTCCGCTTGCATAATCCATCCGGCTAGAACAAACCAGTTAACCGCTTGTTCTCTTCAACTGAATATTCAAACGAATAATCAACTAAATATTCTTTCTTATCGGTCAGCCTATTAATCACCATGTCTGCATCGTATTCACCTATATAGCTATTAATTCTAGCTCTAAAATTTTTCAGCTTCCGCAGAGCTCAGCACGGGGCCGTGCCCGCTGAACACGCCCCCGTACCCAATCTTTGGTACTGGTAATCCTGTTTTAAGTCAGACAGTAGCTGAACACGGGGCCGTGCCCACTGAACACGCACCTGTGCCCAAGTTTCAGATACTGAAAACAGAACCGTAAGATCCCGACGGTTGGTGATTTCTGACACAAACATGAGTGATACTGATCATTTTTACTTTCGCTCCTCTTATGGTGCGTGGTGTCAAATATGTGGCGGAACTCATGAAAATTTAAAATGTTATTTTTTAAATTACACTCCCCACTATATAGACCCATTGTTTTCCTGTAACCTTAAGATGGGCGAAAGTAAAAACAATCCCTATCTCTCCCTCGAATGCTCTCAATCATCTCTTCTAGATGATATGATTCTCGAAGAATTATTTCAAATGGAAGATGTAATTCTCCAATTGATAAAGAGCTTGAGATGGAAATAAGTAATTCATCTCAAGATGACGATCAAGGAGAATTATTGAGATCGCATTCGGAATCTAACACCATCGTAGTTCCCGAAAGCACCTCTAACTCTTATGAGGACATGAGCGATAGTTGTCCGTGTGTCGATTGTGCCGTGAAGGACTCTCCATCAGTCTCCGCCGATGCATACATAGACCTGAGCGATTCGACATATACCTTCTTTAACGAGAGCCCGGATAAGGGAAAGAAAGGTTGGTCTCACCCACCGGTATTTAGCTTAGGATTCACCCTTTCCGATAACCTCTTGCGTTCTTGTCTAAAGCTAGGGCAATTAAGGTACCTCAGGCACTTCGGTGTTGTTCCGTCCAGTAAGGAACCACCCAATATGGATAAATTCCTTAAAAATAGACAAAACTTCATAAAATCCTCTAGCAACGGGGCCGTGTCTAGGTCAACATGCCCCCGTGCCCACCTGAAGATTTGTGTCTGACTTTAAGTCAGAATAACGACAAAATGTGTAAGATTCTTGTCTGACCACGGGGCCGTGTCCAGCCGACACGGGGCCGTGGTCAGCGTGCTGTCGTTTTCTATAAATGCAGCAAGATTCCTGCACACTTGGACTCATTCCAAAGACAAAGATCTGGTGGGATCTTCACATATACCCTATAAGGTATATTCTAAAGAAGGTTCTCAACAACCATCTTGTCTTTACTACTTTTGTGTATTGCCTTCTTCTTCTCTAACTCCTCAAAACCTCCATTAAAGCTTGAAATCTCCATGTTTTCAAGCTTTATTGTGGTATTTGTTAGGTTTTTAATCAAGGAATCTTATCAAAAATAAGTTTTACAACACTGTTTTAAGTTATTTCTGCTCAGAAATGTTTCAAAAGCTAGAAAAATAATTTAAAACTTCAAGATTCCTTGTTTTAAAAATCTGCAGATTGGTGGCCACGGGGCCGTGCTCATCGAGCACGGGGCCATGGCCGGGGTTACTGTTCCATTAATTTGAATTTTTTCGGCTTGTTTTCTTTGAATGTCGAGCCAGAATAGCGGAACATCCTCAGCTCACTCAAGGAACAGTCACAGGGAACGAAGGCCTTCGATCGAAGCAACCCTTGTGCGTTATGTAATGCCGCTAAGAGAGGCACTCGACGAGATGACATCCGTAGAAGAAGGCCTTCGAACATTCTTGCGATGCATCCTATGGAACCAATCTTTCCCCAAGAAGATTGGAACTTGGCACAAGAATTATTAATCCCACCGGAGCCTCCTCTTGATGCCTTACAAGAGGTTCCGGTAGAAGTCGCACCTCCTCAACATGAGGAAGACAATGAGTCAGCCTTCCTTCTCCCCCGAGGGATAGAAGAGTGGCTTAAGATGTGTGAGGAGCCCCTTCCAAAGAAGAAGTTCTACATGCCTTTTCAACCGAAAGAATCATCTTTACGAAAATTTTGCTCTTATAATAAAAACATTTAGGCTAGGACTTCTTTGTGGGTTAAGATTTCTTGACTTTTATGACCTACTTATCCAAGTATTTAGTTGTTATTTCCTAAGAATTATGTAATTCACTATTGAATGAATGATGGTTTCTAAGTATTAAATGGTGTTTGGATGATGTTGTAATGGTTGAATACACTTGAAATGGTGGAGGTTACCAAGGGAAAGAATAACCCACACCACATGCACAAAAACAGAGCCTCCCGACAATTTTTCTTCAGTACAACAAGTTCAGCACGGGGCCGTGCTTAGCCCAACCCGCCCCCGTGCCCGTGGTTCTGCAGAAAATGCCCAGTACAGGCAACTGGACACGGGGCCGTGTTCACTGAATACACCCCCGTGCCCAGCCTTCTGTTTAATATGATACTGACGATCTGAGCACGGGGCCGTGCCCGAACCAACACGGGCCCGTGTCCAGACGCCCAGTAACATAAAACTTTATTTTTAAACACCTTTTTACACATTTAATCAACCTAAAAACTTATTTTTGGGACATATTGAGGACAATGTGTAATTTAAGTATGGGGGGATGCTAAAACCTTGAATTTTGCAACTCCTAATAACTAGCCTTACACAAAACTCTGTTGGAACAGCTAATCACCCCAAATTCTTTCGAAAACTTTTCATTTTTTTTACTTGTCTTGGTTTAATTTGGGAATAACAAGTTCCAAAAGGTTATACTTTTATAAATTTACAACCGATAGCGTCGTGATAAAAAGAACCAACATAAGAAAATTATGAAACGGCATGACAAATCTAGTTAAAATTTGATTATATATACTTGATCACATAATAAACTCGTTCCCACAATAAGTGAGTTTTGAGCCTTTATTGAGCATACAAGCATACATCTTTAAACTAAATGCTCATTTTTCGTTTCTTGTGTGAATAGCCGCTTGGTTCTTATGACTCTAGAACTTGCCACGACGATACATTCCCGGTCCTTACCAACTTAAACCCAAGTAAGTAAATGATGGAGGCAATAGGACTAACCCATTTTCCTTTCAACACCATTATTTTTCATTTTCTTTATCACCTACCCAAAATCCCCCTAGTTAACCCCTTTGAGCCTAAACATTTTCATTTCTAAACCCACAAAACAAACACCCTTTACCCACCAAAACCTTTTTCTTTTCAACCATTTATTTTAGTAAAAAGCGCGGTTTTCTTGTGCCACTTCTTTATAAAAAAAATGAAATCTAGCAATAAACAAACAAAGTCCTCAAAGAAACTTTGTTTGAAAATATTTAGTTTGAATAAAAGTCACAAAAACAAAAAGTTTTACGACTACCGATGCTTTTTACGCTTTTAACCCCTTTTACTAACCACTAACCCAAAACTACATGCCTTTAGCCCAAGCCTAACCCCTCCCCAAGTCCTCTTGATATTTACAAAAGGTTTATAGTTAAAAAGGAGAAGGATTGATTGCTTGGCAAACATATGGTAGAAGTAAGTTCCATGCCGGTCTCGAGTGTTTCACAAAAATATATCTTCGGCCGAGTGTTGAGTGATCTCCCGTGAGGTATGTGAACTTGTATATAAATTGAATTTTAAAGAGGCATGTTATGCCCACATAAGTAATTTCTCTTATGAAATGTTCTAAATAAATCATAACGAATAGGATTGTAAATAGTATTAAAAAACCCAATAAAGATCTTGGATTCCCGACACTCAAGACAAGCCCAAAAACTTCTCTTCTGCCCATTCCATTTGGGTGTGTAAGCCACAAAATAAAGAGTTTTGCTTGAGGACAAGCAAAGATTCAAGTGTGGGGGTATTTGATGTGTGTAAAATGCAACATATAAATTACATCAAATAAGGCATAAAACTAACCCTTTTTTAGTACTAATGTTGGAAAAAGTGTGCTTTTGTCTTCCTTGTGTATTTTCAGGACCAAATAAGCTTAAATGAACAAAAGGAACAATTATGCAGCAAAAACTAACATAAATACAAAGAAAAGGAGCAAACGTGGCATGCCCGACCCCTCGACAACATCTCCCCAAGCAAAAACAAGCAACAGAAGGCTGACCAAGGCCCGTGCCCAGCGGACACGGGGGTGTGGTCAGGTGTCTGCAGAAATGGACAAAGCCATGGAAGCTTCTATTCCCACCACGGGGGTGTGCCCAGCTCAACACAGGGCGTGGTAAACGCTAAGATTCACAGAATATTGCAAATCTTGATAGTACAGATACGTTTCTGCACACGGGGTCGTGCCTAGCGAACACGGGGCCGTGTGGAGCCTAATGCAGACAATTGCAATTAAAGAAGAAAGAGAAAGGAGATGGCCACGGGGGCGTGTCTAGCAGACACGGGGCCATGGTTGGGTTACTGTTCAGGCTATAAATAGGGGTGCTTGGCTCACTTCAAAGGCATCCCTTGGCAAACCACCTCTCTCCCATTTCACCACCACTCTACCACCACTACAACACCCACATCCACCACCATCATCCATCATCCACCTTAGAGTATGTGTAGTAGTCTCGGGATCCAAGATTGATCGTAAGAGCTCTTGTCAATCAAAGGCCATGTTTGGCTAAGTCTTTTAAATCCCTTGGTGCAGACAAGCATTTAATGTAATACTTTTGATTTTTAATCTTTTCGCACTTTTTATTTGGTTTTGTATTAATTAGTTTAATAACTAGTTTCTTATGTTGACGGTAAAACTTCTTTATCATTTGTCCGTGGTGTCTTGGCATTACTTTACTATCTATATAAAGTAAAAGATTTTCGCCATTCATATCTCTACGGTCTATATAGAGATATGTTGGCTACCTGGTCGGGGTTTAAGGGAATGGTTTGGTAAGGTTCTTGCCTTTTTCAGTGTATAGATCCTGCAAGGACCTGGGTCAAGCTTACTAGGACCTCCTTCAATACCCACTGGTATTGGATGGCGGGGGTGCAAGTGGCTTGATCCCCTCATATGTAAACTACTATTAATACATTAAACCGGCTACTTGGGATTGTATCCCTGCTGACTCAAACCACTTAGCCGAGGGTAACGTCGCCTTCAAAAGAGGGGCCTACCACTTTACGCATCAATAACTTAATTAATTATCTTCCAATATTCCGACCCTTTGGGATTGTATCCTTGCTGACTCAAACCACTGGGTTGAGGGTAACATCACCTTCAAAAGAGGGGCCTACTACTATAACTAAGATAATCTCTTAAAAAGTGCAAAAGTGCGGAGGTCATCAAACGTTACATTATAGGCGAGTCGGATCCAAGTGATTCATCTTGTCTATCTGTTTTTACTTTTATTTTTATTTTCAGCATTTTAGTTTTTATTTTTCATGTTTAAAACCTTTTCTAAATTTTTTTTATTTGATTAGACGTTGAGGATAAACCGGTACTAAAAGCTCTTGTGTCCTTGGATGACTTCGGTATCTTACCAACGCTATACTACGCTCACGATGGGTGTAGTTGCCCATGTGTGTGTTTAGTGTTAGTAGAATATCGTGTTTTATAAATTTAAAACTTGACAAATGTGTAAAATGGGCTTAAATTATCAATAAAAACATAACATACCTTACACACACCAGACTTCATGATAGAGTGTCGTTTAGTACACTAAAACATGATTTATGAGTATTTTTATTTACTATTCCGTGCCACTGGAATATTAGGTTCCCAAATCCACCGGGAATACATGCTTTAAGTGATAGTGTGAACTCACCTTCAATTGCTCGGTTTGATAGAGTATTTGTCCTAATTCAGTTAACCTTGTCCTAATTCTGTTAACCTTACCATTTATTAGGATTGTATACAAAGTAATTCACGTATAACACACGTATATAGTTAGGCAGCGTATATGGACCAGTTAATATCAAATATGTGTATCCACAATTATCATACAATTATATAGTTGGCACATACATGGTGGACTGTGATAGTGTGCGGACCTATAAGGGATTGGGCTTAATCAGTGTGCGGTACAAAGGGAGAGTGTGCAGCCCACTGAAATAAGCCCAATCATATAAGATTGTGTGACCCATTTATTAAGTGTGCGGCCTGCTTAACAAGTGTGCAGTCATTCTATAATAGGTTGTACAATGTGCAGTGGTAGTTGTATGAGATGACTGTGCGGTTTGCATGGTGTGCGACATGAAGTCATCTTTTTTAAATTAGGCTATAGAGGTTGTACGAACAAGGTGTATGACCCTCTGAGTGTGCGACTCAGCTGGGTCCCCTTGTTCACTCTTCATCCGTGGGTTGTACACTTAGGAGTGTGCGACCCCTGAGTGTACGGTTTGCAGTGGGTGATTGTACATTATGCAGCTTAACTTGTACCCCCCTTAGTGTACGGTCAAATATCAACAAACAGTTTGTATCTTACAAATTTTTAGATCAAATAAGTCATGTTTATCATTCTTACATCATTTAATCTATCATCTTTATCATTGAGCACAAACAGAGTTGTAATCCAGTTATCATACGATCACCATATAACAACCCTCCTAAAACACCCCTGACACCCCTAAACGTTCCTATTATACCGCGAATACTCATTAACGGATATAAATACCTTAATAATTATAAAAATCAAATAAATAAAATATATGGGGTTGTTGCGAGCCGCGACCCGGACCCCCTAAGTCTGCCGCGGGGCGCGACATGGTGACACTGGGCGAAACCCTGGTCGGCCACGTGTCCGGTTATGTGGGGAAGCTACTATGTAACTCGACAACCCTACAGCCGCCATTAAGGCCCTCGCGGGGCGCGACAGAGAAGGAGGTGGTCCTCGTGGGGCGCGAGGGACCCCTTGACCAACCTATAAAAGGGGCTTCAGGCCTCATTTGCAAATCGTTCAGAAATCTTTTCTCTCTCAAACTCTCTGATAGTCTAATCCCTCGGGATATAATACCCCTAAAAACCAAAGCTCTGACTCGTTGTAAGTATTATAACCCCCGGTCACATATCTGTTACCCTACCCGATCGATCTAGGGCTCCGTAACGCATGTTAAGGCTCTGCCTGACTCAATCGTTGGAGTTCTGTCTCGAGTTACACCCGATTGATCTAGGACTCCATAATGCTTGTCAAGGATCTGCCTGACTCAGTCATTGGAGTTCTGTCTCAAGTTGTACGGTTAATGTGATTTGGGTTATCTTACTAACACGTGTGCATTGTTTAATTTTAATAGATAATAACCAGGAGAATCATCAGGAAGCTATGGTAGTATCACCTAAGTCAACAATGTGAGTCATTCCCCTTTTATAAACTCTTTTTTTGAGTCATTCTCTTTTTCTACCAAATTGTTTTACCAAAACCTCAAATGTTTTCAATTCCAATTACAGTGATTAAGTCTTTGTAATTCTACAATTGCTTCCAGTATTATGGGGTTTGTATACAGTTGATGTGTGTAAAATGCAACATATAAATTACATCAAATGAGGCGTAAACCTAACCCTTTTTAGTACTAATGTTGGAAAAAGTGTGCTTATGTCTTCCTTTTGTATTTTAAGGACCAAATGAGCTTAAATGAACAAAAGGAACAAATATGCAGCAAAAACTAACAAAAATACAAAGAAAAGGAATAAACGTGGCATGCCCGACCCCTCGACAACATCTCCCTAAGCAGTGCCCACTGGACACGGGGGCGTGGTCAGGTATCTGTAGAAAGGGACAAAGCTGTAAAAGCTTCTATTCCCACCACAAGGGCGTGCCCAGCTCAGCACGAGGCATGGTCAACGCTAAGATTCGCAGAATCTTGCAACTCTTGATAGTACAGATACGTTTCTGCACACGGGGCCGTGCCCAACGAACACGGGGCCGTGTGGAGCCTAATGCAGACAATTGCAATTAATGAAGAATGAGAAAGGAGATGGCCACGGGGGCGTGTCCAGCAGACACGGGGCCGTGGTTGGGTTACTGTTCAGGCTATAAATAGAGGTGCTTGGCTCACTTCAAAGGCATCCCTTGGCAAACCACCTCTCTCCCACTTCACCACCACTCTACCACCACTACAACACCCACATCCACCACCATCATCCATCATCCACCTTAGAGTATGTGTAGTAGTCTCGGGATCCAAGATTGATCGTAAGAGCTCTTGTCAATCAAAGGCCATGTTTGGCTAAGTCTTTTAAATCACTTGGTGAAGACAATCATTTAATGTAATACTTTTGATTTTTAATCTTTTCGCACTTTTTATTTGGTTTTGTATTAATGACTTTAATAACTAGTTTCTTATGTTGAAGGTAAAACTTCTTTATCATTTGTCGTGGAGTCTTGGCATTACTTTACTATCTATATAAAGTAAAAGATTTTTACCATTCATATCTCTACGGTCTATATAGAGATATGTTGGCTACCTGGTCGGGGTTTAAGGGAATGGTTTGGCAAGGTTCTTGCCTTGTTCAGTGTATAGATCCTGCAAGGACCTGGGTCAAGCTTACTAGGACCTCCTTCAATACCCACTGGTATTGGATGGCGGGGGTGCAAGTGGCTTGATCCCCTCATATGTAAACTACTTTTAATACATTAAATCGGCTACTTGGGATTGTATCCCTGCTGACTCAAACCACTTAGCCGAGGGTAACGTCGCCTTCAAAAGAGGGGCCTATCAGTTTACGCATCAATAACTTATTTAATTATCTTCCAATATTCCGACCCTTTGGGATTGTATCCTTGCTGACTCAAACCACTGGGTTGAGGATAACATCACCTTCAAAAGAGGGGCCTACTACTATAACTAAGATATTCTCTTAAAAAGTGCAAAAGTGCGGAGATTTATCAAACGTTACATTAAAGGCGAGTCGGATCCAAGTGATTCATCTTGTCTATCTGTTTTTACTTTTATTTTTATTTTCAGCATCTTAGTTTTTATTTTTCATGTTTAAAACCTTTTCTAATTAAGCTCTTGTGTCCTTGGATGACTTCGGTATCTTACCAACGCTATACTACGCTAACGATGGGTGCAGTTGCCCATGTGTGTGTTTAGTGTTAGTAGAATATCGTGTTTTATAAATTTAAAACTTGACAAATGTGTAAAATGGGCTTAAATTATCAATAAAAACATAACACACCTTACACACACCAGACTTCATGATAGAGTGTCGTTTAGTACACTAAAACATGATTTATGAGTATTTTTATTTACTATTCTGTGCCACTGGAATATTAGGTTCCCAAATCCACCGAGAATACATGCTTTAAGTGATAGTCTGAACTCACCTTCAATTGCTCGGTTAGATAGAGTATTTGTCCTTATTCGGTTAACCTTGTCCTAATTCTGTTAACCTTACCATTCATTAGGATTGTATACAAAGTAATTCACGTATAACACACGTATATAGTTAGGCAACGTATATGGACCAATTAATATCAAATATGTGTATCCACAATTATCATACAATTATATAGTTGGCACATACATGGTGGATTGTGATAGTGTGCGGACCTATAAGGGATTGGGCTTAATCAGTGTGCGGTACAAAGGGAGAGTGTGCAGCCCACTGAAATAAGCCCAATCTTATAAGATTGTGTGACCCACTTGTTAAGTGTGCGGCCTGCTTAACAAGTGTGCGGTCATTCTATAATAGGTTGTACGATGTGCAGTGGTAGTTGTACGAGATGAGTGTGCGGTTTGCATGGTGTGCGACATGAAGTCATCTTTTTTAAATTAGGTTATAGAGGTTGTACGAACAAGGTGTGTGACCCTCTGAGTGTGCGACTCAGCTGGGTCCCCTTCTTCACTCTTCAACAGTGGGTTGTACACTTAGCAATGTGCGACCCTGAGTGTACGGTTTGCAGTGGGTGATTGTACATTATGCAGCTTGACTTGTACCCCCCTTAGTGTACGGTCAAATATCAACAAACAGTTTGTTTCTTACAAATTTTTAGATCAAATAAGTCATGTTTATCATTCTTACATCATTTACTCTATCATCCTTATCATTGAGCACAAACAGAGTTGTAATCCAGTTATCATACAATCACCATATAACAACCCTCCTAAAACACCCCTGACACCCCTAAACGTTCCTATTATATCGCGAATACTCGTTAACGGACCTAAAATACCTTAATAATTATAAAAATCAAATAAAAACAAATATATGGGGTTGTCGCGGGCCGCGACCCGGACCCCCTAAGTCTGCCGCGGGGCGCGACATGGTGACACTGGGCGAAACCCTGGTCGGCCACGTGTCTGGTTCTGTGTGGAACCTACTATGTAACTCGACAACCCTACAGCCGCCATTAAGGCCCTCGCGGGGCGCGACAGAGAAGGAGGTGGTCCTCGCGGGGCGCGAGGGACACCTTGACCAACCTATAAAAGGGGCTTCAGGCCTCATTTGCAAATCGTTCAGAAATCTTTTCTCTCTCAAACTCTCTGATAGTCTAAACCCTCGGGATATAATACCCCTAAAAAGCAAAGCTCTGACTCGTTGTAAGTATTATAACCCCCGGTCACATATCTGTTACCCTACCCGATCGATCTAGGGCTCCGTAACGCATGTTAAGGCTCTGCCTGACTCAGTCGTTGGAGTTCTGTCTCGAGTTACACCCGATTGATCTAGGACTCCATAATGCTTGTCAAGGATCTGCCTGACTCAGTCATTGGAGTTCTGTCTCAAGTTGTACGGTTAATGTGATTTGGGTTATCTTACTAACACGTGTGCATTGTTTAATTTTAATAGATAATAACCAGGAAAATCATCAGGAAGCTATGGTAGTATCACCTAAGTCAACAATGTGAGTCATTCCCCTTTTATAAACTCGTTTTTTGAGTCATTCTCTTTTTCTACCAAATTGTTTTACCAAAACCTCAAATGTTTTCAATTCCAATTACAGTGATTAAGTCTTTGTAATTCTACAATTGCTGCCAGTATTATGGGGTTTGTATACAGTTGATGTGTGTAAAATGCAACATATAAATTACATCAAATGAGGCGTAAAACTAACCCTTTTTAGTACTAATGTTGGAAAAAGTGTGCTTATGTCTTCCTTTTTTATTTTAAGGACCAAATGAGCTTAAATGAACAAAAGGAACAAATATGCAGCAAAAACTAACA
The DNA here is from genome assembly GCF_002127325.2 of Helianthus annuus. Lineage (NCBI taxonomy): Eukaryota > Viridiplantae > Streptophyta > Magnoliopsida > Asterales > Asteraceae > Helianthus > Helianthus annuus. Next base: position 54,776,598 of record NC_035446.2, read on the forward strand.
TAAATACAAAGAAAAGGAATAAACGTGGCATGCCCGACCCCACGACAACATCTCCCTAAGCAAAAACAAGGAACAGAAGGCTGACCAAGGCCCGTGCCCACTGGACACGGGGGCGTGGTCAGGTATCTATAGAAAGGGACAAAGCTGTAAAAGCTTCTATTCCCACCACAAGGGCGTGCCCAGCTCAGCACGAGGCGTGGTCAACGCTAAGATTCGCAGAATCTTGCAAATCTTGATAGTACAGATACGTTTCTGCACACGGGGCTGTGCCCAGCGAACACGGGGCCGTGTGGAGCCTAATGCAGACAATTGCAATTAATGAAGAAAGAGAAAGGAGATGGCCACGGGGGCGTGTCTAGCAGACATGGGGCCGTGGTTGGGTTACTGTTCAGGCTATAAATAGGGGTGCTTGGCTCACTTCAAAGGCATCCCTTGGCAAACCACCTCTCTCCCACTTCACCACCACTCTACCACTACTACAACACCCACATCCACCACCATCATCCATCATCCACCTTAGAGTATGTGTAGTAGTCTCGGGATCCAAGATTGATCGTAAGAGCTCTTGTCAATCAAAGGCCATGTTTGGCTAAGTCACTTACATCGCTTGGTGAAGACAAGCATTTAATGTATTACTTTTGATTTTTAATCTTTTCGCACTTTTTATTTGGTTTTGTATTAATGACTTTAATAACTAGTTTCTTATGTTGAAGGTGAAACTTCTTTATCATTTGTCCATGGTGTCTTGGCATTACATTAATATCTATATAAAGTAAAAGATTCTCACCATTCATATCTCTACGGTCTATATAGAGATATGTTGGCTACCTGGTCAGGGGTTAAGGGAATGGTTTAGTTTGGTTCTTGCCTTGTTCAGTGTATAGATCCTGCAAGGACCTGGGTCAAGCTTACTAGGACCTTCTTCAATACCCACTGGTATTGGATGGTGGGGGTGCGAATGCCTTGATCCCCTCATATGAAAACTACTGTTAATACATTAACCCGGCTACTTGGGATTGTATCCCTGCTGACTCAAACAACTTAGCCGAGGGTAACGTCACCTTCAAAAGAGGGGCCTATCACTTTACACATTAATCACTTAATTAATTATCTTCCAATATTCCAGCCCTTTGGGATTGTATCCTTGCTGACTCAAACCACTAGGTTGAGGGTAACGTCACCTTCAAAAGAGGGGCCTACTACTATAACTAAGATAATCTCTTAAAAAGTGCAAAAGTGCGGAAATCCTTAAAAGATACATTAAAGCGAGTCGGATCCAAGTGATTCATCTTACATATCTGTTTTATTTTATTTTTGTTTTCAGCATTTTTAGTTTTTATTTTTCATGTTTAAAACCTTTTTCTAAAAATTTTAGTTTGATTAGACGTTGAGGATAAACCGGTATTAAAAGCTCTTGTGTCCTTGGATGAACTCGGTATCTTACCAACGCTATACTATGCTCACGATGGGTGCGCTTGCCCATGTGCGTGTTTAGTGTTAGTAAAATATCGTGTTCTATAAATTTAAAACTTGACTAATGTGTAAAATAGGCTTAAATTATCAATAAAAACATAACACACCTTACACACACCAAGTTTTTGGCACTGTTGCCAGGGACACAAGGATTTTAAGAAAGCTTAAAATCGACGGCCTAATCGTTTTTCGAAACCTTTTTAAAACTGCGCCGACATTTTTACATTTTTAGGTAGTTTTTGTATTACAGTAGTCTGGACACGGGGCCGTGCTCACCGAACTCGCCCCGTGCTGCATAAAAATTAACAAACTCCCATATACAGAGTCTGATCACGGGGTCGTGCTCACTGAACACACCTCCGTGTTGATCCAAACCAGTCACATTTTTTAAAACGCCCAGATACAGAACCAGACCACGGGGCCGTGCTCAGCGAAACGGGGCCGTGGTGAGCCTCTGTTTCCGTTTTTATTTTTGTTTTCTGGTCCCGAGACTCTATTGTGGTCTGCTGAGTGATTCTCGTGGATCAATACTCAGGAGGTTACAACTACCACTATGAGGAGGATGATTATGAAGAAGAGTATTGTACCATTTGTGGTAATCCGCCTTCGGTAAAATATTGTGACCTCTTTGAACTATCCCCTTTATACACATACTATGAGGAGCCCAGGTACGAGCCATCCACTTTATACAGATACTATGAAGAGCCAAGGTATGAACCTTCTCCCTCATACTCATATCTTGATGGGCCAAGGTATGAGCTTTCATACTCATACTTTGAGGAACCAAGGTATGAGCCGTCTCCTTCATATGCATATGCTTACTATGAGGAACAATGGTATGAACCACCCACCTCATATGAGTGTTATGAAGAACCAAGTTACGACCCTTATCCATCATCTACTTACAATGAGGAACAATGGTATCAACCATCTACCTCATATGAGTATTATAAGGAACCAAGGATCGAACTTCCGAACTCAAGCGGTGGGGATATTTATTCCGATCGCTTTGACGAACCACCAACTATCTCACCTGTAGGCGAAAAGATAATAGAACACCTTAAAACTATCGAGCGCTATATAAAAGAAGCCCGCGTAAGGGAAGAGGAATCCCGCGCAAGGGAAGAGGTAACATGTACTAAAGAAGTGATAGTTGAAGAGGTAAAAATGTAAGAACAAGTAAGTGAAAAACCGACACATGAACTAAACAACGAAAAAGGTGAGTCCAACAACGTTAGAATTCTAGAAGAGTCTAATTTTCGAGAAATTAATCTCTTATCACCTTCTTTCGAAAATCGTTGTTTAATATCTACTCATGCTAAGTTTTTAAAAGAGTTTAACACTAACACTAAAATTGACGAATGGTAAGCATTAAATTAACAAATGATCAAACTACGCTAATAAAAAATGATCCATTTGAAATTAACATTACACTGGTTCCATGTTTCTTTCAAAATTCCTTTATTAGTAATATTACAATTGATAAAGATCTTTGTGTTAATATAATGCCAAACTACATTTTCGAAAAATTAAGTATTGGTGATATTTCTCCACTTCAAATACCCATTTTTCTATCTAATAGAAAAACAATAAAATCAATGGGAGTAGTTGAAGATGTGTTAGTTCAAACCAATCAAATGGTAATACCAACCGACTTCGTCATCCTTGATGACGCTCCACTAGTGTTGGGACGACCTTTTGTGAAAACCCACGAAGCTTTGAAAAATCGGAAGCACAACAATCTAACCATTCAATTTGGGGCATTCAAAAGAAGTGTCGATCTTGAGCGTTCAATGAAATATCCGATAGGCAATGATGACCCCCTAATTGAAGATGAAGATGAGCCACCCGATACAAAAGAAGAAATTGACCACTTTGTTGAAGAAGAGGTCGCCATTGAACAAACCTTTTTGGTTCTTGACCAACATGAGCAACCAAATAAGGAGTCTCCTAAAGACCCACCACTTGAGCTCAAAGAACTCCCAAAAGGTTTGGAATATACTTTTCTCAACAAGGATGGTAAGTTACCTGTAATTATTTCGTCAAAATTAACTAGTGTAGAAAAAGAAAAATTAATTACACTTTTGAAAAAACACAAAAATGTGATCGCTTGGAAGCTTGTAGATATTAAAGGAATAAGCCCTTGCATGTGCACGCATAAAATTTTAATGAATGATGACTATAAATCGGTAATACAACCACAACATAGAGTAAATCCAAACGTCCTAGAAGTGGTTAAAAATGAAGTCATCAAATTACTTGATGCCAGACTCATTTACCTAATTTCCGATAGTCCTTGAGTAAGTCACGTCCAAGTAGTTTCTAAGAAAGGAGGTATGATGGTGGTCACTAACGAGAAAAATGAATTAATACCAACAAGAACCGTCATAGGATGGAGAGTGTGTATAGATTATCGTCGATTAAATGAGGCAACAAGGAAATATCATTTTCCTTTACCTTTTATTAATCAAATGTTAGAAAGATTATCCGGTCACAAATTTATTGTCTCTTAGATGGTTTTTCAGGTTACTTTCAAATACCGATAGCACCCGAAGACCAATAAAAGACAACATTCACATGTCCCTACGGAACTTTTGCTTATCGACGCATGCCTTTTGGTCTATGTAATGCCCCTGAAAGTTTTCAACGTTGCATGGTGGCCATCTTCCATGATATGATAGAAAAGACTTTGGAAGTCTTCATGGACGACTTTTCTATCTTTGGAGATTCATATGACCAATGCCTCGATAACCTTGAACGAATGCTATCCCGATGTGAGGAAACTAACCTCGCCTTTAATTGGGAAAAATGCCATTTCATGGTAACGGAGGGAATAGTACTCGGTCATAAAATCTGAAGCGAAGGAATAGAGGTTGATCGGGCTAAAATAGACACTATTTCTCAATTACCACCCCATCCTCCGTTAGAGCCATCAGAAGTTTCCTAGGGCATGCCGGATTTTATAGACGATTTTGTCACACCCTGACTTTTGCGGAAGCGTGATTATGTGTGACTTGCTTAATATCATTGCGTTCAACCATAACAAACAACTATATGATAAAACCAAAGATGTCCGTCCATTGATTAAGTTTAAAACATCACAAACAACATTGTCTTAAACTCCAAACACAGACTTCAAATCCGAATTACAAACCATGCAAATTGTTTTAGAGTTCCATAAGGATTCGACAAAAGTCATTAATAAAAACAGGCTTTGAATTATGTATCTTATCCGGGATAAGACACACAATCCAAACCCTTCTACCCCGGATGACATCTTTTATTTCAAACCACACTTGTAACTTCCAAACGCCCGCCAGATCCACATTTAATTTCCTGAAATACATGTAGTTGGAAAACATCAACAAAAGTTGAGCGAGTTCATGTGTTTTTGTAAGTGTGCACAAATAAACCTTTGTAATCATTATAAGTATGTATGTTTTGTAAACCCGGTATGAAAGCAAACAAGGAAACAGATCATTAATGATTTACAAGGCCATTAATATGTGTGACGTGATGCAGGAAGGCTCAAACCTAGCAGATTTTGCACCGGGCTTCCGGCTGTAAGACATTGTCACCTCATGGGCCAAACCCCGGTCCACATGGGTGGGGCTCGCTACACCCAAATAGATCTATCACTCATGTCCCTCGGTCCTACAACGAGGATTAATGGTCTTAAGCGTTGTACCCACCACTGACATGATCTAGCAGTACCTTTCCTTAGCTAACCATACCACATGTAAACGTTCGTAAATAGTTTGTAACATGTACTTCACCCCCGAAGTTATAAAACCGAAAACAGTTATAAGAAAAGGGGGACATGAACTCACAGTTTTGCGTTCTTCAGTCCAACGTAACTCACAGCTGATACTCGTGTGCACGACTACCTACAACGTACTACGGTCTATTAGACGAACGGGCCGTGCCTTGACTTAGTATTAATTAGTGTCTTTGAGTTACGTTTCTTTGTGTCCTTAATATTATTCCAAGTTATATAATTATTTGTTAAAATAATAAATATTTTAACTTAAATTATATTTATTTTGTTTTGGAATAATTGTTAAAATAATATATTTTAACTTTGACACATTTATGTTTTTGTACATGTATAACTTCCCAAGGATGGGTGTATTTATACTCATACGCTTATACTTGTGTATTTTTGTCAAGTTTCAGTGGCGTATTCCGGTGTATATTTATACGTACGAGGATACGTATTTTATTGTGTTTATTAAGTATCTTACACTTAATTTTTGTATTAATTTTTCCGGAATAATATTTCTAATAAAAATCCATCAATATATATTCTCAAAATATATATTTAAGAAATATTACATAGAAAAATTATTTATAATTTTCCCTTGGCAAAAATATTTATAAATTTCATATAAGTCTCAAAAATAATATCTTTTCAAGTTTAACTTGGAAAATATATATAAAAACTTATTTTTCACCCAAAAATAATGTATTTCATGTTTATTCAAGAAATATATATTTTCTCCTATAAATAATATATCTTCTAATAATTCCAAGAAAATATATTTTTTCTTACCAAAAATAATATATTTTCTCCTTGTTAAAAATATGATATATTTTGTAATAATTGTAAAAATCATATTTTTGTTTTCTTGATGTCCAAAATACTAATTACCAAAATATACTTAGGAATTAATTTTCCGGAATATTTATGTAAGTTATATTCCTTGTTCGGTTTCACCAATATTTTGGGTATAATTTATATATTCATATTCTTGGAATTTTGGTAATATTTTGGATTGAAAATTCTTGGTATTTTGGTGAGTTATATTATTTCAAGTCCTAAAATAATATAACTAATACACATAATATACAAATAATCACACACATGGTGACTTCTAAATATATATTTCCTAAATACATATTTAGTCACTTTTATTTACAAAAACCAACCTCCAATATTTATAATTTTTTTAACAAAAATTATGGCAAACTTTATATAAAAATTCATGGTTTAAAATACTCTTGTAAATTTTTGTTTAAAATATTTTTCTAAGTGTTAAATTTCTAGAAAAATTTTGCCATAGTTTCCCCTAAAAATGAAGGTTTCCTTGCTTTCAAAGCATATCATTTTCTTTTATAAATCAACACAATCAACAATAAACCAATCAACACTTACCAATTTGCCAAAAATCAAGCATAAATTAGTACTTCATGAACTTGAAAGTTTACAAAAATTTGTAGTAACTTACTAGTGTGTTTAGTAGGCTTAGTTACCCTTTAAAGTGTGGTTGTTTATTTAAAAACTTCATTTTGGAAGGAATTAGTTCTTTACAATTTGTAATTAAATTTTCTAAAAAATGTTTCTTCTTGATTTTTTCTTGTTACATATATATTTCTACACTTGTTTAACCACTAAAAATGTGGTTAATTTCTTTAAGAACCAAGCTTAAGTAAACTTTGTATTTTTAACTTGGTTTCTTGAAAAATCATTCTTGAAATCATAGATTTACAAGACTTTATGTCAACTTTGATCATCATTTTACAAGAAAAACAATTTACACTTCAAGTTCATGATTTACACAAGGATGATCTATTGATTCTTAACATAATCATCCTCTCATCTTGCTAGATTATGTCTTTAATCACTATCTAGCAAGATCACATGATGATCTACATCAATAACATGAGCAATCAACAATCAACAAACATAACAACACTTAAACAACTTGGTTTCTTATGATTTTAGTCTTATGTTCAAGTTTCATGTTCAAGATTCATAGTGTTCTTTATGATTAACAACTCGTATCATCTTTTAACCACAAAAATATGATGTAAAATGAAGAGTAGAATGATCTTACTACTAGCTCAAGGCTAGGGATGATCACTAGATGAAAAAGAAGTGGATAAAAGCTTATGTGAGTGGTCCTTTAGCTTCCAAAGGCTCCAAGCTTCCTTATCCACCTTCTTACACCTTTGTATATATGTAGAATGATTGAAGAATGAAAGATGATGATGGATGTGGGTGTGGTTGTGTTCGGCCGTAAGCAAGAGAAAGGGAAGAAGAGAGCTTCAAGTGTGAAGTGTGTGAAAGAATGAATGTTATGAACTCCAAGGTCTTCTTATAATCCACCACACAAGTTTAGTCTAATGGTTTTTGTGTTTAGTAAAGGAAAACATAATCTAATTTAATATTCAAATAAAATCTTGGGTGGGCCATGTATGTTGGCCGATTATAGGTAGGGGGGGTCTAGACTAGGTGATAACCAATAGTTAGTTTAGTTAGTTGAAAATCAAGTATTTAGTTAGGTTAGTTAGTTACTAGATGTTATATAATGTGTTATGATGTTTGGGGACCATAACTAGCTTGGTAATGTTAAAATAATGCTTCTAGCGTAAATTTGATGTTTCGGGTAGTGTCCGGTTGGTTACCGGTTCGTTAAGGTGCTAAACTATGCAGTTTACTGTGCTTTATGTTACCCTTTGTGACAGTTTTGATTCCCGACACTTAGGAAAGCATTCAAGACCATTTAACCATAATTCTGCATGATATTAAAGTGTTTAAATGCTGAATTTTGCTGATTTCTGCAGAATTCTGCAGTTTATGTGAGTTTTAGGCACTTTCCGGCACTTAAACTATCACTAGGAAGGCAGTTTTGTGATCCTTACTTTCCTACACACTATACTAGTGTAACTCTTGGTTTCTGGCTCATTCTGTGTCTCAACACAATGTCTGTCTATGTACTGAACTCCGTCAGCATTTTTCTGATTCATCTGATAACTGTGCTAACTGTGTTTCGTGCATCATTTGAGTCAACAAAGTTTGCATGCAAAAATGGTATGACATTAAGCAATATGTGATGCACATGTATGTATGATAACAATAATCAGAAAGCCATTCAAGTCATTAATTATAATTCAGCACAGTCATTAAGCACTAATTATTGTTTAATAATTGTACGGATACCTGGAATTTTGACAGTTGTCATAGATTTATCAAAGACTTTTCTAACATCTCAAGACCTTTAACAAAATTACTTGAAAACGATGCTCCTTTCATCTTTGACAAGGATTGCAACCAAGCATTTCTAACGCTAAAAGAAATGCTAGTCAATGCACATATCATGATAGCACCTGATTGGAAATTACCTTTTGAAATCATGTGTGACGCAAGTGACTTTGCAGTTGGAGCCGTCTTGGGACAATGGAAAGATAAACATTTTCACCCAATATATTACGCTAGTAAAACACTTAACGATGCACAAGAAAATTACACAACAACTGAAAAGGAATTACTAGCCATAGTATTTCCTTTTGATAAATTTCGTTCTTATCTTGTTCTTTCTAAAACGATAGTTTACACAGACCATGCAACCATTCGTTATCTCTTTAAAAAACAGGATGCCAAACCACGTTTAATCAGATGGATTCTACTCCTCCAAGAATTTGACATTGAAATAAAAGACAAAAGAGGAGCAGAAAACACCGCTGTAGATCATCTATCTCACTTAGAAGATCCAGCTTTGGAGGCAACTAGGGACGAGCTAATCAATGAAAACTTTCCCAACGGAGTCCTTAGACATGGTGGAATACCAAGAAGAGCCATGGTACGCCGACTACACCAACTACTTAGCTAGTAGAATAGTCGCGAAAGAATGGTCACATCATCAAATAAAAAAATTCTTTGCTGATGTAAAACATTATTTTTAGGAAGATCCTTATCTTTTCAAAATGTGTGACGACCAACTTATCCGACGATGCGTACATGGTAGTGAAGCAAGAAGAATTCTCCACCATTGTCATGAAGGTCCATACGGAGGACATCATGGTGTCGCTAGTACCGCACGAAAGGTATTTAATTCAGGCTTTTATTGACCAACCATTTACAAAGACGCCCAAAGTATTATCAAGACATGTGACGCTTGCCTAGGTAATATTTCTTCCAAAAATGAAATGCCACAAAATGGCATTTTTGTTTGTGAAATTTTTTATGTGTGGGGACTCGACTTTATGGGACCTTTCCCACCGTTGAAAGGAAACAAATATATACTTGTGGCAGTAGATTACTTGTCAAAATGGGCCGAAGCCGAAGCTCTTCCAACAAAAGATGGAAGAGTTGTGGTAAGATTCCTGAAACGATTATTTTCTAGTTTTGGAACTCCAAAAGCATTAATAAGTGATAGGGGTACCCATTTTTGTAACTATCAACTTGAAATTTTTTTAACAAGATATGGGGTCTGTCACCGGATCTCAACCGCATATCACCCTCAAACAAATGGACAAGCCGAAGTGACTAATCGAGGTTTAAAGAGAATACTTGAAAAAACTGTAGGATTAAATAAAAAGGAATGGGCCGATAAATTAGACGACGCTTTATGGGCTTTTCGAACTGCATATAAAACAACCATAGGAACCACCCCATATAAGCTTGTCTATGGAAAAAGTTGTCATTTGCCAATAGAAATAGCACACAAAGCCTACTGGGCAATAAAAACGTGAACTTAGACATAGAAATTGCAAGTAAAAATCGATTTTGTCAATTAAATGAATTAGACGAATTAAGGAATCACGCATAACTCCGAAATTTATAAGGAAAGAATGAAAAATTTGCCTGATAAACGCATTAAACCTAATGAATTTCGTGTAGGAGACCAAGTTCTATTGTTTAATTCACGACTTCGATTATTTCCTGGTAAATTAAAGTCTAGGTGGTCGGGACCTTTTTCTATCAACCATATTTTTCCACACGGTGCAATTGATATTAAATCTCGGAATGGAATTCCATTCAAAGTCAATGGCCAATGGGTAAAGCTTTATCAAGGATTCATTGAGGATGAAGAGGAGGAGATCTCGCTACAAGCGGCTGACGAATAAACAAAGGTTTGTGCATCAACATCATATCTTGTAAGGTAATAAACGTCGGGAAAGCTTCAAAAATCGGTAAGATTTCTAAAACCAAGGTTTGTGCACAAGTTTTGGTTCCTTTGCGAAGCTCTGCAGATTTTCACGTTCTTCCATCGTTCAACAACGTCAAGGTATGATTCTATTATCATAGTTAGTTAGATTAATGATTTGCATGTAGTTTAACATCAAAAATTTGGGGAAAATCTAGGGTTCTTCAACTTGAACCAAATCAACCTCAAATTTTTGCTTAGATCTGTTAGTAGTAGTTTAGTTGCATGTTATAGGAAGTAAATTAACTTGAATTATTTGTAGATTTGTCCGATTTCAAACAAAAACCTCAAACCCTTGTTTTTGAACCGAAAAAGATGAAATTGAAAGGGTAAACAGTTTGTTTTTGGAAAAACGGCACTTGGGGTTTCATTTTCAGGGAAAACCGCCCCTACTGAACCAACAATTTTCGAGTTTTCGAAACCGGGTCGAAAAATGGGATTTTTGGGAACCCGACGCCTGAGCATGGGGTCGTGCTCAGCGAGCACGTGGGCGTGGCCAGCAAAACTCAGCCGAGCCATGGGGCCGTGTTCAGCTTGTTGTTTTCAGTTTTCTTCGAAAATTTATTGTTTCGTGCTAATTGTTTTGTATTTTCTTTCAGATAGCCAAGAAATTCACACGCTTCAATCAGAATGAGTGGAACTATCAAGCCCGATTTGAAATTCTTCAGACAAGGCCTGAGGAAAATCCAAGACAAGTATGCCTCGAGACCCTGGAAGCAGTGGGGCAGATAGATCGCTTCAACAACCTAGTCACGGGTCCACTCAGGGCGGCCCTCTGCATTAGACTCCATTCGGTCCACGAATACAACATGGAGTTCTATAGCACTTTCGCCTTCAAAGCTAAAGCAGAGCCATTTGATGAGGAGGGGGTTGAGTTTTGCTGTGTTGGAAATGTACTTTCAATCTCCATTGCACGGTTTGGGGCGATTATTGGATTGTTTTCCGAAGAGGACGCAGGAGACGAAGAAAACACAGGAGGTCTCTGTGAAATCTGGCAAAACATGCGTCAATCGGTGTGGTCTTAAATCGGGGAAGGACCATATGATCCAAGCCAAACCAAGAGAGCTCTCAGTTGCGGGACCCTCTATACTCTCACACCCCGACCGCGTAAAACAACAAACCACGACGAAAACGTCGGGGAGTGGAGTGGCAAAATTATTATTTCACAACCATGGTATTTAAAGTTTCATTCTATTTATTAACAAAGTGGTTACATTGTCTTAAAACAAAGAAAACAAAGAGTACATAATGTAATTAAACTATTCTTGCTTCTTTTATTGTCACTAAGGCCCAAGTCCACCTAAGTGTATCTTGAACAACCCTATGCATCAACTCCTGAAAACACATGTGAAAATAGGTACGTCAGCATAAAAATGCATGTGAGATACATAGGTTTATTGATTTAGGATTCATGACTTGTAGTTGAAAGAAATGTTTAACAAAAAGTTAGTCATGAATCTTATTAAAAGTGTTTTCTTTTATAAATCATACGAAACTTGATAAGGAAATCAGATGTGGTAAAAGAAAGGTGTGAGGTTAAATGAATAACCAAGGAGAAAGGATTTGCATAAATTATGTCATTTATGTGAGATGCATCATGTTTTGGTATAAATTGAAGTGGTTTAAATAACGCTACGATATGTAATATCATAAAAGCACTTATATATAGGAAGTACCAGCGGCGTATCCACTATGCTTTTATCATATTACACGTCGCCTCGTTATTTAAGTCACTTACCAAAATAAACCACCAAAATGTGTTGTTTAAACCAATGTAAAAATGTTCATGTATAATCATGTTATGTCTGGCAAATAAAAAGTATCTACTCAAACCATATGTAAAATGTACAAAACAATGTATTTGAATAAATCATAGTTTAAATCAAAAGTTATGTGTTGTAAAATCAATGGTTTATTGATACAAACATCTATACGGTAATGTTTATCGCATACATTCAAGCCTTGCGACTGTGGAGACAAACCCTTAAACAAATTAAAGGTTTATCAAAATTTTGTATATCGGATTCAGTCATTCCTTACTTACAAACAAACCTAGAAAGCTGGGAATGGGATTTGTCAATTCCTATGGTACCACTACATACTACCGAGCGGCGTGATCAATGTTAATGAACGTATTTTTGATCCAGTAAACAAACCAAATTTCATACCCAATGTAAGCATGTTATGTGAAAACAATGTACTAAGTATGCAAAATGAACATACATAGCAAAAATGTGATGTAAATCAATGTGTACATACGCTGAAATAAACATATGAAATAAATGTGTTTATGAAATCAATGTACTAGCATGTTAATTAAACATACATAGCATAAACATGGATGAAATCATGTACTATACGTGTACTATATGAACATAGCAAGTATATGTTATAAAAGCATGAAAAGCATGAAAGTAAACAAGTAGGCACATGTGTATCACCCTAAAATATTTGAAAACAGTAAAAGAGGGGACTATGTACTCACTTGATAATGCTCAATAGTCTTTGAATAACAACCAAGTAAAGCTAGAAGGATCACAGAATCAATCGACACCTAATATAGGTAACTACGTTAATAAACCGGTCCTAAATCGGAAGATCGGATAAAATGAGGTTTCGTAACCCAAATGAGTATTGGAACTCATGTGACATGGTTTAACAAAGCCTACATTCTAAATAGGAACCTATCCTAAGTGCTTACGACCCATTACGACTCGTTTAGGTAGATTACGCTACTTTAACGCGTCATTCACGCAAAACGCGTTCGGACCGCCTAACTAGTCCTATGATAAGTATTATATGCCTTAACATGTCTAATAATATTGCCTAATCAGTTTAGATGTCAAAATTTAGGTTAGATATGCTTAAAATGAAATTATGCGTAAAAAGGGCATTTTGGTCATTTTCCTAAGGCATATAAACTACCTATCATAGAACTAACTAAACGAAGTGACCATAAGGTATAACCTCGGAAGGTTATTCCCTATACAACTATGGTCACAAAATGTGTTTGGTCGGATCCTAATGATCGACCAAACGGGTCGGGTTCGAAAGTCTAAGCGGTTGTTTAGACCGCTTATCTTACGACTCTATATAAGCACTAAACTAAAAGTGATGAGTTAAACATGTTAAAACATGTTTAACTAAGTTAGAAAACAAGTTTGATATCAAAACACCCAAAACAAAGTGTTTTGATACCCAAAGATAGCTTCGTTGCAAAATACGGATAAACACTTATTTTGACCGAAACTATGACTCGTCACTACGCCTAATCAACGTGGTAATCAGTAGGTATAGTCAAAAGGGACTATAACCATCGTGATTACGCTCACGTTGCAAAGTTCAAACGAACTTTGTGTTGACCAAAGACTGGTCAAAGCAGAAAGTCAAACACTGTTTGACTTTCATGCTTAAAAATGCATAAAAGCATGAAAGAAGCTTACAAGAGGTCCAATGCTTGAAGAAAGAAGAAGAAAACTTGAAGATTGGGACCTTCAACCAGAATGGATAGTCCCAATTGTCCAGAAATGAGAGAAAGATCAGATTTGAGCAAGGTGGAATGAAAATCTTATGGGTATTTATAGATTTCGGACAACCGTTAGGATCGTTGCTTGGATTTCGAGCTTCAATCCTGACCCTCCATGTGTTACCCATTGTTTTACAATGCTATGGGTGTCCAAAACCAGCTCATTGATTGATTAAACCATGTACAAAAGCAAGAAACCATTTGCTGTTTGCAGAAAACTAGTTTTTGCAGAACTGGGGGTCTGTCGCGGGCCGCATAGGCTGGAGCCTACTCTTATGCGCCCCTCCTAGACTTCCAGATCAGCAACTTTCAAAAATTGGCTGGAGCCTACTCTTGACACGTTTAAGCCCCGTTAACCCATTTTCAAGGCTCAATAATGATGTCAAAGTATAGGAGGCATGAAATATGCTTGAAAATATCACGGATGTCGGTTCGTTTGGTCGTACGGTTGCAATATTCGGTTAATTACGACGAAACACGAATGGACGCGAAAAACGATCCAAATTGTGCGACGAATGGAATTTTCACATGTCAATCACTAAAATAGAATATTTTAATGATTACAAAAATTTTTGGATGTCCGGATATGTTCAGAACGTAAGATATGCGCGTAAATGCAAACTTATGCACTTTTTGACGCTTTTAGTCCCTGATTGACCAATAAGTTTATTTTAGCATACCGAACCCCTCAAAGCCTATTTCTAAGCTATGTAAAGGATATTTAGGGTATGTTTAGTTTATGATCAAGTTCTGGAATGTTCGTTACTATACGAATCGGCATAGTTTCACAGTTTGACGTAAATAGTCCCTGTAAGCGAATAAACTTGATTTTGGCATACTAAACCCTTGAAAACTTATTTCTAAGTTATGTAAAGGTTATTTAAGGTATGTTAAGCATATTTTGATGTTTTTGGAGTGTTTGTTGCATTAAACCGATTACGTTTACGCAACAGTTTGCGTATAACTTTCCAGAAAGCGATATAGAGTTTGAAATTGAATAAAAACTGAAACGTGCAAAATGTCAAACATAAAAAACAAACATTGGGGCCAAATCACATTGTTTTATTGATAATTGAACTATTCAAAGTTTGTACAATGATTACAAACACAGATGTCACAGTCTCCCCTACTTGTGGAAATTTCGTCCCGAAATTTATTTATAGGAAACTTGTGAGAATAGATGTGGATATTTTGCCTTCATTTGATCTTCACGTTCCCAAGTAAATTCTGGACCACGTTTAGATTCCCAGCGAACTTTGACAAGTGGGATGCGCTTGCATTTGAGCCGTTTGACTTCACGGTCCATGATTTCCATAGGCTTCTCAACAAAGTGCATCGTGTCATCAAGACGAATTTCATCAAGTGGTATGTGGAGGTTCTCATCAGCTAAGCAATTTTTGAGATTAGACACGTGGAAGGTTGGATGAACATTTCCAAGTTCAGGAGGTAACTCAAGTCTGTAGGCTACCTTTTCGATTCTTTCGACGATCTTGAATGGTCCAACATATCTAGGTGCAAGTTTTCCTGTCTTTCCAAATCTGATCACACCTATACAAGGTGAAACCTTAACTAGAACGTGATCACCGACTTGGAATTCCAAGGGCTTGCGTCATCGATCCGCGTAACTCTTTTGACGGCTTCTAGCTGTCTGAAGGTTGTCGTGAATTTTCTTAACCTTATCTGTTGTCTCTAGAATGATGTCAGGTCCAGTAAGCTGAGCCTCACCGATCTCATTCCAGCAGACTGGGGAATGACATTTTTGACCATATAAAGCCTCGAAAGGAGCCATGTTGATGCTGGAGTGATAACTATTATTGTAGGAGAATTCAATCAACGGAAGATACGAATCCCAACTACCACCAAAATCGATCACACAAGCTCTAAGCATATTCTCCAATGTCTGGATTGCTCTTTCAGATTGACCATCCGTTTGCGGATGATAAGCTGTGCTCAAATGAATTTGGGTTCCCATAGCAGATTGCATGGTTCTCCAAAAACGAGATGAGAATCGAGCATCTCTGTTAGATATAATGTTTAAAGGAACGCCATGACGGGATAAAATCTCATCCACATAGATTTTAGCCAGCTTGTCAGCAGACATATCCTCACGGATCGGCAAGAAATGTGCTGACTTTGTAAGACGATCAACAACTACCCAGATGGCATCATGACCTATCTTAGTGCGTGGAAGTTTGGTAATAAGATCCATAGCAATGTTTTCCCATTTCCAAACTGGAATATCTAGTTGCTCCAATAATCCAGAGGGATGTTGATGTTCAGCCTTAACCTTAAGACAAGTAAGGCATTTGGATACGTATAAGGCAATGTCTTTCTTCATACAGGGCCACCAATACTGGGTTCGAAGATCCTTATAAATTTTATCTGCACCAGGATGAATAGAATAACGAGACTTATGAGCTTCATCCATAAGCAAGGTGCGAAGATTGTCTTGACTTGGGACCCACAAACGGTCCATGAAATAGTATGATCCATTGTCCTTCAGTTCAAGATCAGGCTTAATATGATATGGTAACTCCTTACACATAAAGTCTTGTGTAACGCAAGTATGTTGAGCCTGAGAAATGCGGGTTTGAATATCAGATCGAACTTGAACACAGTGAAGCTTGACACGCTCTTTAAGACCCAATCTGTCAGCCACGACATTCGCCTTACAAGGATGGTAGCGAATTTCGCAATCATAGTCGTTTAGAAGTTCAACCCAACGTCGTTGCGTCATGTTAAGTTCTTTCTAATTGAAGATGTGCTGGAGACTTTTGTGGTCAGTGAAAACCACACATTTTGTACCATAGAGATAATGTCTCCAGATTTTGAGACCGAATACAACTGCACCTAACTCAAGATCATGAGTCGTGTAGTTCTTCTCGTGAATCTTTAACTGCCTTGATGCATAAGCTATGACTTTGTTCCGTTGCATGAGAACACCGCCAAGACCCAATTTGGATACATCACAATACACGACAAAATCATCATTGCCCTCAGGTAAAGATAGAATAGGCGCATCACACAGTTTCTGTTTCAAGGTCTAAAAAGCTTCTTCCTATTTGGATCCCCATTCGAAGGGCTTATTCTTCTGAGTTAGGGCAGTTAGAGGAACTGCAATCTTAGAGAACTTTTTGATGAAGCGGCGGTAATAACCTGCGAGACCAAGAAATGAACGAACTTCAGTAGGAGTAGTAGGCGTATCCCAATCCTTTATTGCGCTGATTTTGGCGGGATCTACATGAATACCTTGTTCGTCTACGATATGTCCCAAAAATTAAACTTCCTTAAGCCAAAATTCACACTTGGAGAATTTGGCAAAAGGTTGTTCTTTCTTTAGGAGTTCCATAGTAAGACGGAAATGTTGTTCATGATCTGCTCGCGTCTTAGAATAAACCAAAATGTCGTCGATGAAAACGATGATGAACTTATCTAGATAAGGCTTACAAACCCTATTCATCAAGTCCATGAAAACAGTAGGAGCATTAGTCAAACGGAATGGCATAACTGTGAACTCATAATGCCCATATCTTGTGCGGAAAGCAATCTTGGGAATATCTTCTTCAAGCACACGAAGTTGATGATACCCAGAACGTAGATTAATCTTTGAAAAACAAGTAGCACCCTGTAACTGATCAAAGAGATCATCAATACGAGGTAGGGGATATCGATTCTTGATGGTAAGCTTGTTAAGCTCACGATAATCGATACACATCCTGAGAGAGCCATCTTTTTTCTTGACAAAAAGAATAGGAGCACCCCAAGGTGAAAAACTAGGACGAATAAAACCCTTGTCAGAAAGCTCTTGAAGCTGCTTAGATAACTCTTGCATCTCAGACGGTGCAAGACGATATGGAGATCTAGCGATAGGATTTGCACCAGGTACAAGATCAATACGAAACTCGACTTGGCGTGCTGGGGGTAAACCAGGTAATTCTTCACGAAACACTTCAGGATAATCCCGAACAACATGGATATCTTGAATAGACTTACCTTTGCCTTTCTCCTCTACAACATGTGCCAAGAAGGCCACATAGTTCTTTCGCAGATACTTCTGAGCTTGAGTACAAGACATGAGTTTGAGACTACTAGCAGGTTTCTCACCACGAACCTCTAAGATCTCACCAGACGAAAGCGGTATACAAACAATTATCTCAAAACAAACTACCTCTGCATGGTATTTGGCTAACCAATCCATTCCCACTACAATGTCAAAACTTCCAAGTTGCATCGGTGTGAGGTCGATGGGAAAAAGATGGTTATTAAGGTTCAACTGGCAATTTCAAAGAACAGAATCGAGAACAATGGGTTCACCACTAGCTACCTCTACTGTCAAGGGCTTTCCTAGTTTCGTTCTAGACATGCGAAGCAAAGGTTCAAAAGATAATGTCACAAAACTCTTATCGGCACCCGAATAAAAAAGAACAGATGCAGGCTGATTGTTAACAAAGAACGTACCATTGACCACTTCGTTGTCTGCACGCGCCTCATTTGCGTTCATGTTAAAGACTCGACCACGAGCTTGCACCTGATTTGCATTAACCAACCTTGGACACTGATTTCTGTAGTGGGTCAGATCCCCAGAATTGTAGCAAGATCCAGGCGGATAGTGAGGTCATGCAACTTGAGCTTGTTGTTGAGCAGGCTGTTGGGCAGCGTGCTGAGCTGGGTTTTGTGCAGCTTGATTATGAGCAAAGAGACAAACGTCGGCAAGATGACCCGATTTTCCACAGTTAGCACAAACACAACACTGAACTTGCGGTTGATGGTGACTATTGCATCTGTTGCACAATGGTGCTTTGCCAGCATACTGTTTCTTTGCTGGTGATTGTGCAGGTTGGTTGGGAGCTGCCTGATTGGCTTGCACGGTAACAACGAAATTCTGAGAAGCCTTGCGCTTCTTAGACCTCTTTGAAGATCCAACTTTCTTACCCTTCTTGTTTTCACTCTTCTCAGACGATTGTTTCTTATCACCCTTCCTATGAAGCTTATCCTTTCTAATTTGCGACTCAGTTAAAGTCGCAGCCAACTCAACTGCCTGACGAACTGTGGTAGGCTTTACGTGCGATACTGTTCGGGTCCTACTCCGAGTACCGCTAGATTCCCTGAATTGCCTATCCATAGCTTTGGCAACAGCGTTATCTATCAGTGCTTGCAATTCTTCACCAGTGACGTGAATCCTGGTATTATCTGGGTGTTCTCCAGAATGACTGTTGGTCTCCTCCGATTTGGCCATGTAGCTTTAAGCTACATAAAAGGACAAGGTCTTATTTAGAAACCTAACAATATTATCGTTCTAGACGATTTATTAACCATGGTATTAAGAACCATAATAGTTAATTTATTTAATTTCATTCAGGGCTTTTATTAACAACTATATTATGGAATGAAATGTATATTGGCACAATAGGCCTAGTCACTTCGGACAATTACTAAATTATAAATTTAGATTTTTATTGGATTAGAAATTGTATAATTAAACAAATAATCCTTTACTAGGCAGGGAGTCATAAACCACAACTGCCACTATATGACATAGTCATAACCCGTAGGTATCAAGTCATTACCAGACTTGTATACAGATATAATCTGTAGATAATTTATTAAAAAGGGTGGCTTGTGTGATTCTACAGATCACGTTTAGCCAGGAATGTTAACATGTTTACAGATGTTAACAGAGATTTGAATCTTTTCAACCAGGTTTTACCATATTGGCCAGGTCTGTTAATAAGACATTCAAGCTAGGTTTTACCTTACTAAGATTCTTATTAGAATGGCAAATCAAATAAAATTTGATATTTTCCATTTATTTGAATATTATATTCATGCACATAAATAAAACGAGAAATTCTAATTAACCATTTTAAATTTTAAATAAAGTAATTAGTACATCTTTTCCCTAAACGGGACTTTAATTCAAAAAACGTGAATAACATGCCCGCGCAGGGGCTAAACCAATAACAACAACAACAAATAAAACAAAGCAAACCCACGCAGGGGTTAACAGAACAACATACCCACGCAGGGGTAGAATAAGAGAAATATACCCACGCAGGGGTAGAATACAGGAATAAATGTCCACGCAGGGACATGAGTAAAAGAGCTAACAACACAGGATTCAATAATCCTTCTTACTCTTACCCTTAATCAAGTCAACCATCTTCTTGAACATACCGCGGTTGTGTCGGCGATCATTTTGCAATTCCCGTCGCACGTCATGTATCCCTTGCAGGATTTCTTGGACTTGCGGTGGCGACATCATCGGCGCCGGCGGCGGTGGCTGATACTGCGGTGGCTGTGGAGGCTGCGGCTGCTGGTATCCCTGCGGTGGGAATCCAAAAGCTGATTGTCCCGTAACCCAGGGACCTCCAAAAGTACTCTCCTGATTGAGAGGGTTGTAGCCTGAAGCTAACCAGTAGGGATCTCCCGTATAATCATAACCGGGAGGAAAAGTCGGCTCGAAAGGGTTGAACTGTGCTGCGCTAGCATACGCAGGGATGGGCTCTCCAAAGTTCTGCGGTGGTAGTGGTGCAATAGTCGCAGAAGTAACCTCTGAGACGGGATGCTGAGACTCTCCCATCTCTGACTCCTCGTGGAGCGGCGAGTAGCGGCCGCTACCTGAATGTCGAGGGGTGGCAATGCGAATCCTTCCTCGCGTAGACATACGCGCGTTCCTCCTTGGCCTCTGAGGCGGAGGAGGCAAAACCGGTGGTGGTGGTGGCGACGGAGTGATCACGTCGCGCCAGAAGGCCTCAGATGGGTCCTGCTGCAAAGGCGGCTGCTGAAGCTGCTGCTGCTGAGAGTGGTGCTGCGAATGCACGGGAGAACCGTGGTAAGACTGGTGCATGGGAGAGTTGTGATGGCTGGGGGTGTAAAACCAATCATGCTGTTTAAACCTCTCCTCGTAGCTGTTAACACCATTGAATGGTGATCCCCTGTATGGTGACCCATCCGATATCTCAATGGGATGGTTAGGCGTGCCGGACGGTGGCAGGGAAGGGTCAGTGTCCTCGTCGACCTCCATCTCGTTACCACCAGAGAAGTGGTCTTCAGGTCCTAGTGGGTTATGACCCACTGGTTCATCCAAATAGGCATCAGGGTTATACAGGCCCGGATAAACTGGTGCTGGGTAGTGGTGTGGTGACTGGTGTAGTGGAATGAAAGATCCATGGGAGTCATGGGGCCCATTTTCAGAATGTGGCCCAAAGGAGTGAGGTAGGGATGGCGAGGTGCTCAAAGATACCGAGTGCCTGGCTGGCTCGGCGAATGATCTCCAAAGATCATGGGCTGCAGTGTTGTGCGAAGCTGATGGGGCTCGCCTGTGTGAGGGTCCTGCCTCGTGGTCATGTGATGTGGCGAATGCTCCTCGTCCTCGCATACGTGGCGGCATGATGAACCTGTCAAAAATTAAACAAGTTGCACAACAAAATATATAAGACAAAGCTAATAAAAATAAAGATAAAATAAACGAAACGTCGAGCATTTCCTAAGTTCTTTGTCTAGACTCGAAAATCGAGGATTGTGCAATTGTGTAACTGAGATTAAACACAAAGGACTAGTGTTTAATTCACTCAGCGTTGGCTCTGATACCAACCTGTCACACCCGATCTCCACGTGTCACCGGTGGGCCCGGTGTGGGGTACAGTGACGTGGTTGGCATCGTCATAGACAAACAACACAATATAATAATGCACAGCGGAAGCAGAATAGATACATTTCAACTTTAATTAAATGTAATAATAACATCATAAGTAGTTGAAACGAATCCATAGGCGGATCAAATAAAAATAAGATAAAATTGTTCAGCAGTTTATTTTGTCGTCCGAGCTTGCGAGACTATAGTGGACGCTCTTAGGAAACAGCCAGCCTAGTTCGTATAGTACCTGCACTTAACCTTTTGGGAAAATACGTCAGTTTACACTGGTAAATACAAATCGACTGACTCATTTTGAAAATGATTGAAAATTGATTTAAATGCACATGGCATAAATATTTTTATTAACTTGGGATAATTATGCAATATAAACTTGTGAACGAATTACATGTTACTCGTACATTTGGTGGCCCGGGATCTGCTGTTCGGGCTAAAGATTAAATGACACACCACATTAAAGAGTTATACACGCCGGGTGTACGCCTACACCCCGTGCTCTGGTCGTGGCCATCTCGTAAGATAATGCCAAGGATATCTGGGACACGGTCAATAACCCCCCAAAGCCTAAAGTAAGAACAAGACTGTTTAAACGAGTCGCACAAACTATTCAAGACTGTACACCCATAGGGTGCAGGATTTGTGCGCTCGATCAAGCGGTATTTTAAATACCGTACCCCAAGCCCGTATAGGGAAAATAAGTCAAAATGTATTTACCTGAGCAAGTATGAATCACAAATGGTAAGTGTAGGTAGCTTTTACTGGGCCTCCTAATCTGGAACAAAGGTTTATAATAACCTATTAGATTCCTAACGGGTCTTTTATTTAAGCTTAAGCTTTGACCGGTTAGTTTTAAGGATGATACGGTACAAGCGCACGATTAAGCGAAAGACCGGATAGAATGTGATTTAGACCCGACAAGTTTGAATACTTGTGTAATATGGGTATACTAAATACATTCTGGATTTTGAGACAAAAATGATAACGTTTGACCCGTTTCGGTCAATTTACGCAAACTAGTTACGTAAACCGAACCGAATGCTAAAAGGGCGTTACGGGTAGCCAAAAGAGCCAAATGCAAGTTCCCTGAGATAATATGCTTTAAATATGATATAATATCAGTAAGTTATGTTCTATTATGCCCCGAATAATTTCAAACTCAATTTATGCCTTAGAAGGGCATTTTGGTCATCTAAAAGATTATAAAAGAGTCAATTTAGAAATCTGAGTTTCGGGTCTGGTTTATACAGTAAATATACTTCATTTAACATATTATAACAGTAGGGTATGACCCATATACCAAACTTATCATTTAAAATCAAATTATGCACCGTAGGGGTATTTTAGTAATTTCACAAGGGCTAAAACTGCCAAAACTGGAAATCTGAGTTCAAACATTTATACTTACTGTTATTATATGAAAATATACTAATTACATCAGTAGGTATGAGTTTTATATGTTTAAAATGAGTATAACGCTTACTATGCGTTAGAAAAGCTAAAAATGCGATCTAGGGCCGTTTCCGGGTTTTCAAAAGAAAGCTGAGATTTTTATATTTCCAGAATGCTCAAAATAATTTATTTAACATATAAAATCAGTGGAAAAAGGTTTCGGGTCAAAAGGATGTATAAAACTCATTTTATGGCTTAAACGGTCAAAACCGGCATTAACCGAATCGACTAAGCGATCTAAGATACGATCAGCCAAAAATTAAATAAAAATCATCAAAAATCCCAAAATATTATATAACATCAGTGGGTAAAAAGTTTTGTATCAAAACGTGGCCTGAAATAGGTTATACGCGAAATGCGCCGTTTATGTAACTTTAAGATATAGTTTTACGATATCGGCCATAACTCAAAATCTGGACCACTAACTGATCTCAAATTTTCGGTGCAAGTTTATATATTAGATATAAAGATTTCTACTCTCTTACCTTTCCAAAAATCACGTTTTATATCAAAAAGGGCAAAATAGTCAACTTTAAGCATAAATCGGAAACATGCAAATGAATCGGCTAAACATAGACTCAAGCAATAAAAATTCCAGAAAGTTTAACCAAAATAAAAATGGTCAAAAATACTCTCTAATACAGATCTCAAACATGCATGTACGAATCCGAATCGATAGTCTACGAAAAAGTCGTTTTACAAGACTTTCGGTTCCGATTCGTATTTATACTAAAGATTGTCGAGTTGATGATGATAAAACACATTCTTATATCCATTATAAGTTATTTTTGATGATCAAACGGATTGCATGTCATCTACATTACCATTTAATCTTATTTTTGCAAAAACAACTTCTATTGACTTTTTAGAAACAAGTTTGACTCGACAATTAGCATGCATAAAGTGGGAATCAGAGAATACCCTTTTGAGGGTTTGTTTCCCACATAAATACCAACATATTTGTGGTTTCAATTGGAGAAATGACTGAGTAAAACTCGTTTAATCGAAAAGTCAAAGTATAAGAACAACAGTTTGACTTTTAGCAATTAATCTATGCTAGAACGAATTAGAGGTTGATATAACGGATTACCAAGGTCCTAATGAAGCTTAGCTAACGCTTGGAGGTGGCCTTGTCGTTCAGATTTGCTCCAGAAAGTCTTGAGAGTGTTCTTGAGAGTTGAGAGCTTCTTGATCACAATGCAAATGCCCAAGAAAGGAGCTTTTGATCTGATTTAAAGATGAATTCAGAGGTTGGAGGTAGCACACTGTTGCACTAGGCATGCATGGGATTTAATTGGAGCAAAAGGAGGTGATGGCAGCTGTTATGCACTTCAAATTCGGACCCAAAATGCAATTTTCGCGAATTCTGGACCTGGGCAGGTCTCGCGTCACGCCTAGGGTCCTAGGTGTGACACCTAGCCCCATCTGATCCTCAAATCTCTTTAATATTGAAGTTTTGGTCCTTGGTCTTCGTATACGAGGTTTCGGCTAGTTATTTTGACTCGTAAACCCCCAAACTTGGTTTTTAAGAACCTTGGGACATTTACCAACATGGTAATGTCCTCGGATAACTTTGCGCTCAACCGAAAAGCCATGAAATTCGACGTTGACGCTTTTAGTCCTTCAAGTACGGTTTTGGCCATAACTTTCTCATACGTTAACGAAACTTCACGAAATTTTTACCACACATTCTAATGAGTATATTTCAGCATTAAAAAGCTTCGGGTCTGCCAAAAGTTCACTCAGAGGTATAAATTCAACATGTTGACACTTTTGGCCCCTATAGTTTGTAATTCCTCACTTTTGTGCAATTTCCGCGTCGTATGATCCATGAACCATCCGTTTAAGGTTATAAACATTATGTAGGGTTATCATAGAGTCTATTTATCCATTGTTGACACTTTGGACCCTTACGTTCCATAGTTTTCATTGTTTGTCACTTTTAGTCCCTCTAAAGTTTGTTTTCACATTCCGGAACCTTATGACACGTGTCAAGACATTATTGGACGAAATTTTTCGAGGTGTTACAAAAGGGTGGGTAATTATTTTCATAATCGTTTTGGAAAATTGGAGGGTTCAAAACCTTATAATAAATCATCTAAGAATAGATGATTGATTTTCAAAATCGTTTTGGAAAATTGTTTTAAGATCTAAACACAAGAAAACTTGTGTTAGGGTCCTAGAAAAGTTATAGTCTAGGTCAAAGCATTACTAATAACCTAATTCCCTATAACCATTGGCTCTGATACCAACTCTTCTGTCACACCCCGACCGCGTAAAACAACAATCCGCGGCAGAAACGTCGGGGAGTGGAGTGGCAGAATTATTGTTTCACAACCATGGTATTTAAAGTTTCATTTTATTTATTAACAAAGTGGTTACATTGTCTTAAAACAAAGAAAACAAAGAAAACAAAGAGTACACAACGTAATTAAACTATTCTTGCTTCTTTTATTGTCACTAAGGCCCAAGTCCGCCTAAGTGTATCTTGAACAACCCTATGCATCAGCTCCTGAAAACACATGTGGAAATAGGTATGTCAGCATAAAAATGCCTGTGAGATACATAGGTTTATTGATTTAGGATTCATGACTTGTAGTTGAAAGAAATGTTTAACAAAAAGTTAGTCATGAATCTTATTAAAAGTGTTTTCTTTTATAAATCATATGAAACTTGATAAGGAAATTAGATGTTATAAAAGAAAGGTGTGAAGTTAAATGAATAACCAAGTAGAAAGGATTTGCACAAATTATGTCATTTATGTGAGATGCATCATGTTTTGGTATAAATTGAAGTGGTTTAAATAACGCTACGATATGTAATATCATAAAAGCACTTATATATAGGAAGTACCAGCGGTGTATCCACCATGCTTTTATCATATTACACGTTGCCTCGTTATTTAAGTCACTTACCAAAATAAACCACCGAAATGTGTTGTTTAAACCAATGTAAAAATGTTCATGTATAATCAAATGTTATGTATGGCAAATAAAAAGTATCTACTCAAACCATATGTAAAATGTATAAAACAATGTATTTGAGTAAATCATAGTTTAAATCAGAAGTTATGTTTTGTAAAATCAATGGTTTATCGATACAAACATCTATGCGGTAATGTTTATCGCATACATTCTAGCCTTGCGACTGTGGAGACAAACCCTTAAACAAATTAAAGGTTTATCAAAATTATGTATATCGGATTCCGTCATTCCTTACTTCCAAACAAACCTAGGAAGCTGGGAATGGGAGTTGTCAATTCCTATGGTACCACTACATACTACCGAGCGGCGTGATCAATGTTAATGAACGTATTTTTGAGCCGTTAAATAAACCAAATGTCATACCCAATGTAAGCATGTTATGTGAAAACAATGTACTAAGTATGCAAAATGAACATACATAGCAAAAATGTAATGTAAATCAATGTGTACATACGCTGAAATAAACATATGAAATAAATGTGTTTATGAAATCAGTGTACTAGCATGTTAATTAAACATACATAGCATAAACATGGATGAAATCATGTACTATACGTGTACTATATGAACATAGCAAGTATATGTTATAAAAGCATGAAAAGCACGAAAGTAAACAAGTAGGCACATGTGTATCACCCCAAAATATTTGAAAACTGTAAAATAGGGGACTATGTACTCACTTGATAATGCTCAATAGTCTTTGAATAACAATCAAGTAAAGCTAGAAGGATCACGGAATCAATCGGCACCTAATATAGGTAACTACATTAATAAACCGGTCCTAAATCAGAAGATCGGATAAAATGAGGTTTCGTAAACCAAATGAGTATTGGAACTTATGTGACATGGTTTAACAAAGCCTACATTCTAAATCGGAACCTATCCTAAGTGCTTACGACCCATTACGACTCGTTTAGGTAGCTTACGCTACTTTAACGCGTCATTCGTGCAAAACGCGTTTGGACCGCCTAACTAGTCCTATGTTAAGTATTATATGCCTTAACATGTCTAATAATATTGCCTAATTAGTTTAGATGTCAAAATTTAGGTTACATATGCTTAAAATGAAATTATGCGTAAAAAGGGCATTTTGGTTATTTTCCTAAGGCATATAAACTACCTATCATACAACTAACTAAACGAAGTGACAATAAGCTATAACCTCGGAAGGTTATTCCCTATACAACTGTGGTCACAAAATGTGTTTGGTTCGGATCCTAATGATCGACCAAATGGGTCGGGTTCGAAAGTCTAAGCGGTTGTTTAGACCACTTATCTTACGACCCAATATAAGCAGTAAACTAAAAGTGATGAGTTAAACATGTTAAAACATGTTTAACTAAGTTAGAAAACAAGTTTGATATCAAAACAAAGTGTTTTGATACCCAAAGATAGCTTCGTTGCAAAATACGCATAAACACGTATTTTGACCGAAACTATGACTTGTCACTACACCTAATCAACGTGGTAATCAGTAGGTATAGTCACAAGGGACTATAACCATCGTGATTACGCTCACGTTGCAAAGCTTAAACAAACTTTGTGTTGACCAAAGATTGGTTAAAGAAGAAAGTCAAAAACTATTTGACTTTCATGCATAAAAATGCATAAAAGCATGAAAGAAACTTACAAGAGGTCCAATGCTTGAAGAAATAAGAAGAAAACTTGAAGATTGGGACCTTTAACCAGAAGGGATAGTCCCAATTGTCCAGAAATGAGAGAAAGATCAGATTTGAGCAAGCTGGAATGAAAATCTTATGGGTATTTATAAATTTTGGACAACCGTTAGGATCGTTTCTTGGATTTCAAGCTTCAATCCTAACCCTCCATGTGTTACCCATTGTTTTACAATGCTATGGGTGTCCAAAACCAGGTGTCCAAAACCAGGTGTCCAAAACCAGCTCATTGATTGATTAAACCATGTACAAAAGCCAGAAACCAGCTGCTGTTTGTAGAAAACGGGTTTTTGCAGAACTGGGGGTCTGTCACAGGCCGCGTCGGCTGGAGCCTACTCTTACGCGCCCCTCCTAGACTTCCAGATCAGCAACTTTCAAAAATTGGCAGAACAGGCCCCTAAAGCTTAAAATTTGATTTTTGACACGTTTAAGCCTAGTTAACCCATTTTCAAGGCTCAATAATGATGTCAAAGTATAGGAGGCATGAAATATGCTTGAAAATATCACGGATGTCGGTTCGTTTGGTCGTACGGTTGCAATATTCGGTTAATTATGACGAAACACGAACGGACGCGAAAAACGATCCAAATTGTGCGACGAATGGAATTTTAACATTCCAATCACTAAAATAGAATATTTTAATGATTTCAAAAATTTTTGGATGTCCGGATATGTTCAGAACATATGATATGCGCGTAAATGCAAACTTATACACTTTTTGACGCTTTTAGTCCCTGATTGACCAATAAGTTTTTTGAGCATACCGAACCTCTCAAAGCCTATTTCTAAGATATGTAAAGGATATTTAGGGTATGTTTTGCTTATGATCAAGTTCCATAATGTTCGTTACTATACGAATCGGCATAGTTTCGCAGTTTGATGTAAATAGTCCATGTAAGCGAATAAACTTGAATTTGCCATACTAAACCCTTCAAACTTATTTCTAGGTTATGCAAAGGTTATTTAAGGTATGTTAAGCATATGTTGATGTTCCGGAGTGTTTGTTGCATTAAACTGATTACGTTTACGCACCAGTTTGCGTATAACTTTCAAGAAAGCGATATCGAGTTTGAAATTGAATAAAAATCGAAACATGCAAATTGTCAAACGTAAATAAACATTGGGGCCAAAGCACATTGTTTTATTGATAATTGAACTATTCAATGTTTGTACAATGATTACAAACACAGATGTCACATATACCGCTACATTCATAGGATCCTTAGCAACTCCCTCAACCAAAGGCGTGACAGTACCGGTGTTGTTGGCCTACGTGATCTAACTGTCTTATACTACATCCACAATTGTGTCCCTTTTGATGTCCCACACCTGCTCCTCCGAAACATGCATCTGAACCAACTGGCCAATCCCCTGACACCTATCTTCTTTGGGGGATGGATTTACCGCCTTTACAAGAATTTTGTTCAAAGAATGCCAAAATCTTTTCGTAAAGGTCCATGGTCGGGCAAGGTGGATTTCGTAAAGGTCTGAGGAGGAGATGATGAAGATGAAGAAATGGATTGAGGCAAAGGCGTCGGAGGTGATGTGACACGGTTGCGGCTTCTACCAGGTTAACCCTTATTCTCATGAACAATCATCTGGCCTGCGTGCCAAAGTTTGAACAATTTACTTCCTTTAACACTTTTACTTTTCTGCACTTTGTTTTTTTTTTTTAGTTTGTGATGTGGATGATAACGTTGGTATGTTAGGATGTTTGTTATTTGTTATGTGGTGTGGTATTTAAGCAAAACAGGTACCCAGGAAGCTTGGAGGCACTAAGTATTAGTGCTACATGAGCCCGAAAACCAGAACCAAAAGCCAAAAACCTGTTTTCATTGTTTGCAGACTATCCCCACTGGGTCGTGCTCAGCCAGCATGCCCCGTGTCCACCACCCTGCACTTGCTGATTACCTTAAAAATGTCTGCCACGGGGCCGTGTCCACTAGGCATGCCCCCATGGCCACCTTCTGTAAGTTTTTGTTACCGGCACTCTGACCACGGGGCCATGCTCACCTAGCACGAGGCCGTGGCCAGATGCCCAGTAATACCAAACCTTATTTTTTTTTTACCCTTTTTACACATTCAATCAACCTAAAAAGTTATTTTTAGGACACATTAAGGACAATGTGTAATTTAAGTGTGGGGGACGCTAAAACCTTGAATTTTGCAAGTCCTAATAACAAGCCTTACACAAAACTCTATTGGAACCGCTAATCACCCCAAATAAGTGAGTTTTGAGCCTTTATTGAGCATACAAGCATACATCTTTAAACTAAATGCTCATTTTTCGTTTCTTGTGTGAGTAGCCGCTTGGTTCTTAAGACTCTAGAACTTGCCACGACGATACATTCACGGCCCTTACCCACTTAAACCCAAGTAAGTAAATGATAGAGGCATTAGGACTAACCCATTTTCCTTTCAACACCATTATTTTTCATTTTCTTTACCACCTACCCAAAATCCCCCTAGTTAACCCCTTTGAGCCTAAACCTTTTCATTTCTAAACCCACAAAACAGACACCCTTTATCCACCAAAACCTTTTTCTTTTTAAGCCCTTTATTTTAGTAAAAAACTCAGATTTCTTGTGACGTTTCCTTATAAGAAAAATGAAGGTCTAGCAATAAACAAACAAGTTCCTCAAAGAAACTTTGTTTAAAAATGCTTAGTTTGAATAAAGGTCACAAAAACAAAAAGTTTAACGATGACCGACGCTTTTTACGCTTTTAGCCCACTAACCCAAAACCACCTACCTTTAGCCCAAGCCTAACCCTTCCCCAAGTCCTCTTGATATTTACAAAGGTTTATAGTTAAAAAGGAGGAGGATTAAAAGCTTGGATAGCATATGGTAGAAGTAAGTTCCATGCCGGTCTCGAGTGTTTCACAAAAATACATTTTCGGCCGAGTGTTGAGTAATCTCCCGTGAGGTATGCGAACTTGTATATAAATGGAATTTTAAAAAGGCATGTTATGCCCAAATAAGTAATTTCTCTTATGAAACGTTCTAAATAAATCATAACGGATAGGATTGTAAATAGTATAAAAATAAAACCCAATAAAGATCTTGGATTCCCGACACTCAAGACAAGCCCAAAACTTCTCTTCTACCCTATGCATTTGGGTGTGTAAGCCACATAATAAAGAGTTTTACTTGAGTGTGGGGGTATTTGATGTGTGTAAAATGCAACATATAAATTACATCAAATGAGGCGTAAAACTAACCCTTTTTTAGTACTAATGTGGGAAAAAGTGTGCTTTTGTCTTCCTTTTGTATTTTTAGGACCAAATGAGCTTAAATGAACAAAAGGAACAAATATGCAGCAAAAACTAACATAAATACAAAGAAAATGAATAAATGTGGCATGCCCGACCCCTCGACAGCATCTCCCCAATAAAAAACAAGGAACAGAAGGCTGACCATGGCCCATGCCCACTGGACACGGGGGCGTGGTCAGGTATCTGCAGAGTGGGATAAAGCTGTAGAAGCTTCTATTCCCACCACGGGGGCGTGCCCAACTCAGCACGGGGCGTGGTCAACGCTAAGATTCGCAGAATCTTGCAAATCTTGATAGTACAAATACGCTTCTTCACACGGGGTCGTGCCCAGCGAACACGGGGCCGTGTGGAGCCTAATGCAGACAATTGAAATTAATGAAGAAAGAGAAAGGAGATGGCCACGGGGGCGTGTCCAGCGGACACGGGGCCGTGGCCGGGTTACTGTTCAGGCTATAAATAGGGGTGCTTGGTTCACTTCAAAGGCATCCCTTGGCAAACCACATCTCTCCCACTTCACCACCACTCCACCACCACTACAACACCCACATCCACCACCATCATCCATCATCCACCTTAGAGTGTGTGTAGTAGTCTCGGGATCCAAGATTGATCGTTAGAGATCTTGTCAATCAAAGGCCATGTGTGGCTAAGTCTCTTACATCACTTGGTGAAGACAAGCATTTAATGCATTACTTTTTATTTTTAATCTTTTCGCACTTTTTATTTGGTTTTGTATTAATGACTTTAATAACTAGTTTCTTATGTTGAAGGTGAAACTTCTTTATCATTTGTCCGTGGTGTCTTGGCATTACTTTACTGTCTATATAAAGTAAAAGATTTTCTCCATTCATATCTCTATAGTCTATATAGAGATATGTTGGCTACCTGGTCGGAGGTTAAGGGAATGGTTTAGTAAGGTTTTTGCCTTGATCAGTGTATAGATCCTGCAAGGACCTGGTCAAGCTTACTTGGACCTCCTTCAATACCCACTAGTATTGGATGGCGGGGGTGTGAATGGCTTGATCCCCTCATATGTAAACTACTATTAATACGTTAACCCGGCTTCTTGGGATTGTATCCCTGCTGACTCAAACCACTTAGCCGAGGGTAACGTCACCTTTTGTAACACCTCGAAATTTTGTGTCCAATAATGTGTTGACACTTTGTCATGAGTTACACGAGGCATTAAATATTAAATAAAGGACTGAAGTTGACAAACCTTGAAAGTATGTAAATTCGAGGGTTAAAAATGTCAACGAGGGGTAAATATACTGTATAGTAACCCTAAATGATGCTCGTACCTTCAGACGAATAAATCATGGATCGTACGGAGCGAAATGCGGAAGAAAGTGAGAGATTACAAACTACAGGGGTTAATTGTGTCAACATGCTTAATTTATACCTCTGAGTGACCCTTTGACGAACCCGAGGCTTTGTAACAGTAAAATACGCTCACTAGAATATACGATATAAATTTCGCGAAGTTCCATTTCAAAACGAGAAAGTTATGATCAAATTCGTATGCGAGGGGTTAAAAGCGTCAACAATAAAAGTTAAGGCTTCTCAGATAGTAATTAAACTAATCGGGGGCTTAACAATGCGGGTAATAGTCACGAGGCCCTTATTCGTAAATAATCGAGGGCCAAATCGCAAAGTTACCCCTTCGAAACCGAAAGGTCAGGTTAATGATTACAAAAGATTTGAAAATCTTGAATTACAGGCCTTAGGCGGCCCGCATTAGCGAAACAAGGAAGTTCAGGCGGGCCGCGCGCCATCTGTAGATACGGTTACTGACATTAGGATTCAGGCGGCCCGCGTTAGCCAAGCCTGAATCTTAATGCGGGCCGCGTGACAGTCCCAGATGCAGAAAACTTGGACAGATTCACTGTTTGAGATTGTGAACGATCTTGGATGCATTAATTGAAGCATGGGCGCCCCCTATATGTCCCCTAGCACTCAGGGACACCTGCTGATCATCCATAAGCAATTATAGGGTGAGTTGTAATGATCTTATGCCAAAATTTTCACTATAAAAGGCAATGCATTGCACACATTTGAAACACACCTCAAACTTGCTTTCTAGTTCACTTCTGGAGCTCTCAAGCATTCTTCTAACATCACTAGTCGTGCACCAAGCTTCTGTAAGTATGCCCAACCCTTTGTGGCTTAGTTTTTGCATAGTTTAGCTTAAAAGTCAATCCGTCGTAATTAACGATTGACTTTGCGATAAATCACAAATGGTCCAGTGGTTTGTCGAATCAAAGGTAGTTATATGTTGGTAATCATGTGGGCTTTAAACCCCTAAAAGGGCACCCTCTGATTCCCACTCTAACTAGTCCGAATGTCGAGTCAAACGTGCTTAGAAAAAGTCAACATAAATGCTATTTTGCGATTTTATGCATAATCAGTAATGTAGATGGTGTGTAACCTGTTTTAACACTCATAAAACCTGATAATAAGTATATTAACTAGTCTACGCTTGTTTGATCCGACCATTTACTGTTTTGACCCGGTTCGGAGCCGAAAGTCGCAAAACTTTGACTTTTGCTTTGACTTCAGTTCTGACCCGTTATGGTGTGATATAGATATGCCTTAGGACTCTCTTAGGACCAGGTTACATGATGGTATGACCCTCTGTGACCGGTTCGTTGTTTGTCCGAGTCTTTTACACCTTTCCGTTAAATGCTTAAAAGTTGACCGTAACGCCCTTTTTAATATAAAACGAGAATTTCGGACATGTGAAAGGACCATAACCTTAGTTACTGATTTCTAAACATGTCCCTAAAATTTCACGTCAATCCGAGGTCCAGAATAGGAGTTATGCTAAATAGCGCAAATTACGGAAACTTTAGTAATTAAATAGCGCAGTTAGCATAACGCCTATCAAAACCCAGATTTTGACACCAACCTTTTACACACTGATGTAAAATAATATTTTGGGATTTTTAAAGATTTTTAATTATTTTTAGCCTGCTCATGACCTGCGGTTATGGCATCGGTTCGGTAATTACCGAATATACCCTTTTCGGACATAACTTGAGTTCTACAAGGTCTTTTGACCCGATTCCAGTTGCTACTGATTTTAAATAATAAATAGAGTATTTTGAACTTTATAAACTATTCGAAAACCTCAGATTTCCTATAGAACTCAGAAACCTCTTTTATAATCTTTAAAAAGACCGAAATACCCCGACGAGGCATAATATGAACTTAAACTCGTTACGGGCATTATGGAAGGTATCCTACTGATACCACAACCACTTTAAAGCATATTGACTTAGGAAACCAGTGTAGGACTCTTACGGTTACCCGTTACGCCTTTAGCGCGCACAGTTCGGTTTATGTAACTAGTTTACATAAACTAGCCGAAACGGGTCAAACCATATTGTTTTGACCCCAAAATCCAGAGTGTGGTTATTATACCCGTATAAAACAAGTCTTCAAACTTGTTGGGTCCAAATCACATTCCATTCCCGGTTTTCGCCTTTTACGCGATTAAACCGTAACTATCCTTTGAAACTGACCGGTCTAAGCTACGGCTAAATTAAAGACCTGTTAGGATTCTAATAGGTTGTTTTAAAACCTTCATTCCAGAATAGGAGGCCAGTAAAAGATATTTGCATTTATTCAAATAAGGATTTAAACTTGCAAAGGTAAATACTTTTAACTTGTTTTCCGTTATACGGGCTTGGGTTACGGTATTTAAATTACCGCTTGGTCGGGCAATTGACCCCAACTCATTTGTAGTTGGGTATTATCAATGTGACCCGTTTAAAGTTTGTTTTGTTGGCTTTACGCCTTTGGGAACTTAATGACCATGTCCTGGATATCCTTGGCAGCATTTTACGAAATGGCCACGACCTTGACATCCGGGTGTAGGCGTACACCCGGCATTATGTCCATAATTATGAAGGTATAGCCGTTGGTTTTCCCGCCACGGTTTTATGCTATGTGGTGTGTCAATTAATCTTTAACCCGACACGACCCGGGCGACCGAACGCATAGTAAATATGTAATTCTTTACAAGATTTAATTATAAATTATCCCAAGTTATAAAGAGTTTGTGCCTTGTGCATTCAAATCAATTTTATTAAACATTTTACCAAAGTGTCGGTTGAATGTATTTACCAGTGTAAACTGACGTATTTTCCCAAAAAGACTAAATGCAGGTACTAAGCGTAATCGGCTGGATATTTCTCCTTAGCATCAATAAAGGGCCTCGCAAGCTTAAGATGCCTACGTCTGTTGAACAATTATTTTTATCATTTTATTGATCCCATGTGGATTTTATTTCAACAATGGTGATACTTTGATATTACATTAAATGTTGAAATATATTTATCTTTATGCTTCCGCTGTGCATTCATATAATTATGTGGTTTGACTATATTGTTGCCAACTACGTCACGGTAATCCCCCACCGGGCCCACCGGTGAGACACATGGAAATAGGGTGTGACAGGTTGGTATCAGAGCCAACATTGAGTGAATTAAACACTATCCTTAAGTTTTTAATCTCAATGACACAATTGCGAATACTTGAGTCTAGACAAGAACATAGGACAAATTCGAACTTGTTATTCCAGTTTGTCTTTTATTGTTTATTGTGATTTAAAGTTTTGAAAGCAGGAAATATGCCGCCAGCAATTAGAAGAGGAAGAGGAGGAAGAGGCAAAGGGCCGATCACTACTCACAATGATCACGAGGCCGGACCTTCGAACATGCGAGCTCCTTCCAGTACAAGGAGTGAAGACCTCAGAGACGTAGAAGAAACCTCTTTGAGCCTGCAAGACATTCTACCTCGCACAGTTCGACACCTTCATACCGTCATTCTTTTGGACCAAACTCAGAAAATGAACCCAATAACCATCAACCTTCGTTTATACCTCTCCAGCGAATTGCATCGCACCGTTCCTATGGCGATCCTACACCTTTCTTTCAAGGCCGATTTAACCCGGCGGATTATGTCCAAGAACCAATAGGGTACAACCCTTTAGGACCAGAGGATCACTTTTCTGAAGATAATGTGGTAGATATGGACGAGGATACAGATCCCGTCGAGCCTGCTAGGGGTACTCCCAACCATCCAATCGAGATCTCTGATGGGTCATCCTTTCATGGAACACCCTATCAAGGTCCCGCCAGTTATCAGGCGAGGTTTGACCAATGTGATTGGTACTTCACACCTTCCCATCATTTCTCGCCTCATGATCAACAACAACAGGATCCTTCCGAGGATTCGCGGTTCGTGTCAGTTACTCCACCGCCTCCGCCACCAGTTCAACAAGTACTTCCTGATCCGCCAAGGCGTAGGAGATCAGGCGCGCGGATGTCCACCCGAGGATGGGAATTCCATTTCAGCACCCCTCGCCACTCGAGTGCGAGTCACTTTCCGCCAGTGCCTAAAGAACCACAACTAGGGGAACCTTCGGGTCACCCTGCAGAGGTGAATTCTGCACCAGTTGCACCACCTCCGCCACCATTCGGATATGACAATCCGATACTAGCGTACGGCGGCTCCACCGCATACAATCCGTTTGAGCAGCCGACTCACACGCACTACAACTATAACTATGATCCCAATCCATACGTGGTAGCGGCTAATTACAATGCTCTCCATGGAACCTCTTGGAGACCAGATTACTCAGCTCATGGGTATCCAATACCTCCTAGACCTCCGGTTCAGCAACCGTCGCAGCAGCCACGTTTTTCTCCACCGGAGCAAGAAGAAATCCTCCACCGTCTAAACCGAGTGGAACGAGACTTCGAACAAGAACGTAAGAGTAATCGTGGATTCCTCAAAGGCCTAGCAAACCTACTGAAAGGGAGGAAGAAACGAGATCATTAGCCTCCTTATGTATTGTTGTATTTTCTATTGCAATTTAGTCCTTGCGTGGACATTTAACGTGTTTAGTCCCTACGCGGACAATTACTTTCAGTTCCTGCGTGGACTTATCTTTTAGTCCCTGTGCGGACATCTATCTATGTATTTGGTCCCTGCGTGGACTTGTTTTCTGTAAACCTCTGCGTAGATATTTATTTGTTTCAAAAGTCCCGTTTAGGGCAGCGTGTAATCATTATTATAATTAATGGAATGTTATGTTATAAATTTCATTTTTGTTATTATATATGAAATAAATCAAAAATCATTCCTTTTAAAATAATCTGCCTAAATAAAGAATCTTAATGGTGAAACCTAGCCAGGTGTCATTATAAGACCCGGCCAAGATGGTAAGACCTAATTAAAAGATTCAGATTTCCAGTTAACCGCTGTAAACATGTTAACGTTCTTGGCAGATGTGATTCGTTAAAATCGCACGCGTCATTCGTATATAAGAATCCTTCTAAGGATTCCAAAGCCCAAAGTAATGATTTATAAATCATGGGTTAAATCGTCAATAAAGATGATCATTTATTAAACATCTATTAGCGATGTAGTGCCTACGGGCCAAACTTATTAAACATCCATTAGTGATGTAGTGCCTACGGGCCATACTTATTGTCATATAAGACAAAAGACAGTTGTAGTCTATGACTCCCTGTCAGAAAAGGTAAAAGGACTACGGTTCAAACCTTCATGCCTTGATTCTCTGTAATCCCGGCTTATATTATAAAAACGTCCTTGTGACTAGGCTTCTGTGCCACTAACAATATTGTTTGTAATTAGGATAAGTTATATTCAAATCCTAAATAAAAGTGAGAAACAAATTAACCAGATATGGTCTATGTTACCATGGTTAATGAATTGCCATAAAAGACAATTCCATAATAAACTCCTAAATAAAGCTTTGTAATTATCTTCTGTAGCAGATTCAAGTTACAATGGCTGATCCAAATGAAGTGAATAGTCATTCGAAAGAAGATGAAAATGATAATGCCCAGATTCATTTAACGGGCGCGGAATTGAAAGCTCTTGTCGACGGTGCTGTTAAGGCAGCCTTGGATCGACAGTATGAAGAATACACCGAGTCCCGGAGCAGAACCATATCTAAACCACACTCAAAGCCAAAAACCCACTCAAAATATCACAGCAAACCACCCTCGACCCCGTCTAAGCCTAAAAAGGACGATGATAAGCACTCATCCAATGAAAACAGTGTTCGTCCTAAGGAAAAAGTGTTTACCGATGCATCTCGCGCCAGGGGTTGCACCTACAAGTATTTCGTATCTTGTAAACCCCGAGACTTCACTGGGGAGAAGGGCGCGGTAGATTGTATGACTTGGTTCGACGAGATGGACACCGTGGTGGACATCAGTGGTTATGCAGAGAGAGACATGGTAAAGTTTGTTTCGCAATCATTCAAGGGCGAAGCCCTGGCTTGGTGGAGATCGTTGGTCCAGGCCTCGGGGAAGGCTGTTTTGTACAGCATGACGTGGGAGGAATTCATTCCCCTCATCAAGGAAAATTACTGCCCTCAACATGAGGCTGAAAAGATAGAGTCTGATTTTCTATCGTTGGTTATGACAAACCTTGACTGTCAAGCTTACCTCATGAGCTTCAACACAATGTCCCGGTTGGTTCCGTATCTGGTAACCCCGGAACCAAAGAGAATAGCTTGTTTTATCGGTGGTTTAGCCCCTGAGATAAAGGCA
Organism: Helianthus annuus; assembly: GCF_002127325.2. Taxonomy (NCBI): domain Eukaryota; kingdom Viridiplantae; phylum Streptophyta; class Magnoliopsida; order Asterales; family Asteraceae; genus Helianthus; species Helianthus annuus. The sequence goes on from NC_035446.2 coordinate 54,815,156, forward strand.
AGCGTAAAGGCCTCTCGGCCAGCTACCTTTAGATCTGTAGCTGACATATCTTTGTCCCTCACTCTGGATGTGGTCAGACAAAGATCGCTGAGGAACAAAGAAGCTGAGAAGAGAAAACGTGAAGATGATACTTCACGAAGGTCGAGCAAGAAGCACCGTGGAAACGGTGATAACAAGAGGGGGTCTGAGTCAAGGAGAGATGGGCAACAATCTGGTGAGAAGCCCAAGTGCAAGATTTGCAAGAAACAACACTTTGGAAAGTGCAGACTCGAATCAAACTCGCAGACTCAGTCAAAGTCATTTGCTTGGGGGATATGCAAGTCCAAGGACCACAAGACCTTGGATTGCAAAAAGCTGAAAGATGCAACTTGCTACAGTTGTAATGAGAAAGGGCACATTAAAACCAACTGCCCTAAATACGCCAAGAAGCCTGAAGAGGTCAAGAAGACCAATGCAAGAGTCTTCAGGATGGATGCGAAAGAAGCTGTGCTAGACAATAACGTGATCACAGGTACTTTCCTTGTAAATGATGTCTTTGCAAGAGTACTTTTTGATTCAGGCTCTGATAAGTCTTTCGTAGATCATAAATTTTGCAAATTGCTGAATATGCCTGTCAAAACCTTGAGTATAAACTATGAGGTAGAGTTAGCAGATGGCACCATAGAAACCGTCTCCACTGTATTAGATGGATGTGTGATATCCATTAAGAACCACTCTTTTCCTCTATCTCTACTTCCCTTTAAATTGGCCGGTTTTGACATAGTATTGGGTATGGACTGGTTATCTCACAACCAGGCCCAAATCGTCTGCAATAGAAAGCAAGTGGTGATAAAGACTCCGTCTGGTGAATCGCTTACCATTTGGGGAGATACCTAATATGGACTGCCTGAGCAAGTGACTATGCTCAAGGCTTCAAAATGTTTAAAGAAAGGTTGTGTCATCTACATGGCGCAAGTGATTATTGACGAGACTAAACCGAAGATAGAAGACATTCCCGTCATTTCTGAATACCCAGAAGTTTTCCCTGAGGATCTACCTGGTTTGCCACCAGATAGGCAACTGGAATTCAGGATTGATATCATCCCTGGAGCAGCACCTGTTGCTAGAGCACCTTACAGGTTAGCACCAACTGAAATGAAGGAGTTGAGGACACAACTAGATGAACTGCTAACTAAAGGTTTCATTAAACCTAGTTCGTCTCCCTGGGGAGCACCTGTCTTGTTTGTCAAGAAGAAGGACGGATCGATGCGTCTGTGCATCGATTATCGCGAGCTAAATAAGGTCACGGTAAAGAATAGGTATCCTTTGCCGAGGATCGACGATTTGTTCGATCAGTTACAAGGGGCAAGTTATTTCTCGAAGATTGACTTGAGGTCAGGCTACCATCAACTGAAGGTTAGAGATGAAGACGTACATAAAACCGCATTTAGGACTCGTTCTGGTCATTATGAGTTCCTAGTGATGCCTTTTGGGCTCACTAATGCACCGGCCGCATTCATGGATCTCATGAATCGCGTTTGCAAGCCGTACTTAGACAAATTCGTCATCGTTTTCATTGACGATATCCTTATCTACTCAAAGAACCAAGCTGACCATGAGAAACACCTTCGCTGTATTCTCAAACTCCTGCATCATGAGAAACTCTATGCCAAATTCTCTAAGTGCGAATTCTTGCTTCGGGAAGTCCAATTCCTTGGACATGTTGTTAGCGAGCGTGGTATCCAAGTGGATCCCGCTAAAGTGGAAGCTGTCATGAATTGGCAAGAGCCAAAGACGCCTACAGAGATTCGTAGTTTCCTGGGGTTGGCAGGATACTAAAGGTGCTTCATCGAAAATTTTTCAAGGATTGCTGCGCCCTTAACTTCCTTGACCAAGAAGAAAGTAAAGTTCATTTGGGCCCTAAGCAGCAAGAGTCCTTTGATATTCTGAAACAAAAGTTGAGCAACGCTCCTGTACTGACATTACCTGAAGGTACCGAAGAGTTCGTAGTTTACTGCGATGCATCACACACTGGCATGGGATGTGTGCTTATGCAGAAAGGCAAGGTTATTGCCTATGCTTCAAGACAGTTAAAGGTGCATGAAAAGAAATACACCACCCATGACTTGGAGTTGGGTGCCGTTGTGTTCGCACTAAAACTGTGGAGGCATTATCTGTATGGTATCAAGTTTGTGATCTATTCTGATCATAAGAGCCTTCAACATCTGTTTGATCAGAAGGATCTAAACATGAGGCAGCGCCGTTGGATGGAGACTTTAAATGATTATGATTGTGAAATCAGATATCATCCCGGCAAGGCGAATGTAGTCGCTGATGCCATGAGTAGAAAGGAAAGGGTGAAACCCATCCGAATCAATACCAAGAGCATTGAAGTGAAGAATAATTTGATAGAAAGGTTGTTAGCTACACAAAGGGAAGCTGTGTTGGAAGCTAACTATCCTAAAGAAAAGCAAGGAGTAACTGAGGAGCAGTTAACTCTTAGCAAGGACGGAATTTTACGATTAAATGGACGAATATGGGTTCCAATTTACGGAGGACTTCGAGATGTCATCCTCCAGGAAGCCCATAGTTCTAAATACTCTGTTCATCCTGGAGCTGATAAGATGTACCAGGATCTAAAGGCAAATTATTGGTGGATAGGCTTGAAAAAGTCTGTAGCCGCTTATGTAGCCAAATGCTTGACTTGTGCGCAAGTCAAGGCTGAGCATCAAAAGCCGTCAGGCTTGCTACAACAGCCTGAACATCCCGAATGGAAATGGGAAATGGTAACTATGGATTTTATTACCAAGTTACCCAAGACGAGGAAAGGAAATGATACAATATGGGTTATAGTTGATAGACTGACTAAGTCAGCACATTTCTTACCCATCAAGGAGACTTATAGCTCCGATATGTTGGCCCAGTTATACGTTGATAAGATTGTAGCCTTACATGGCATACCTGTGTCTATTATCTCTGACAGAGATACTAGATACACGTCGCATTTTTGGAAAAGTTTGCAGCAATGTTTGGGCACACGTTTGAATTTCAGTACGGCTTACCATCCTCAGACAGACGGTCAGAGTGAGCGTACTATTCAGACGTTAGAAGACATGCTACGTGCATGTGCGATCGATTTGGGTGGTAGTTGGGATAAGAACCTACCATTAATCGAATTCTCCTACAACAATAGCTACCATACCAGCATTAAGGCTGCGCCCTTCGAGGCATTATACGGTAGAAAGTGTAGATCGCCCGTTTGTTGGGCGGAAGTTGGAGATGTCCAATTATCAGGACCAGAGATAGTCTTCGAAACGACGGACAAGATTGTCCAGATTCGAGACCGTCTCAAGGCTGCCCGAGATAGGCAGAAAAGTTACGCAGACCCAAAGCGTAAAGATTTTCACTTCGAAGTAGGTGAAAAAGTGTTGCTTAAAGTATCACCCTGGAAGGGAGTGATGCAATTCGGTAAGAAAGTCAAATTGAGCCCGAGATATATTGGACCATTCGAAGTAATCGAACGTGTCGGGTCGGTTGCCTAGAAGTTAAACTTACCGGAGGAGCTCAATGGAATTCACAATGTGTTCCACATCTGCAATCTAAAGAAATGCTTCGTTGATGAATCACTGGTAATACCACATACAGATGTGCACATAGATGAGAGCTTAAAGTTTGTGGAGAAACCTTTGTCGATTGAAGATCGACAGGTAAAGAAGCTTCGAAGGAAGCATGTACCGATTGTTAAAGTCAAATGGGATGCCCGTAGAGGTCCCGAATTCACGTGGGAGGTTGAATCCACGATGAAAGAAAAATACCCTTATTTATTTCAGTAAATCTCGGGTCGAGATTTATTTTAAGGGGGTGAGGATGTAACACCTCGAAATTTTGTGTCCAATAATGTGTTGACACGTGTCATGAGTTACACGTGGCATTAAATATTAAATAAAGGACTGAAGTTGACAAACCTTGAAAGTATGTAAATTCGAGGGTTAAAAATGTCAACGAGGGGTAAATATACTGTATAGTAACCCTAAATGATACTCGTACCTTCAGACGAATGAATCATGGATCGTAAGGAGCGAAATGCGGAAGAAAGTGAGAGATTACAAACTACAGGGGTTAATTGTGTCAACATGTTTAATTTATACCTCTGAGTGACCCTTTGACGAACCCGAGGCTTTGTAACAGTAAAATACGCTCACTAGAATATACGATATAAATTTCGCGAAGTTCCGTTTCAAAACAAGAAAGTTATGATCAAATTCGTATACGAGGGGTTAAAAGCGTCAACAATAAAAGTTAAGGCTTCTCGAATAGTAATTAAACTAACCGTGGCTTAACAATGCGGGTAATAGTCACGAGGCCCTTATTCGTAAATAATCGAGGGCCAAATCGCAAAGTTACCCCTTCGAAACCGAAAGGTCAGGTTAATGATTACAAATGATTTGAAAATCTTGAATTACAGGCCTCAGGCGGCCCGCATTAGCGAAACAAGGAAGTTCAGGTGGGCCGCGCGCCATCTGTAGATACGGTTACTGACATTAGGATTCAGGCGGCCCGCGTTAGCCAAGCCTGAATCTTAATGCGGGCCGCGTGACAGTTCTAGATGCAGAAAACATGGGCAGATTCACTGTTTGAGCTTGTGAACGATCTTGTGTGCATTTATTGAAGCATGGGCGCCCTCTACATGTCCCCTAGCATTATAGGAGACCTGCTGATCATCCATGAGCAATTGTAGGATGAGTTGTAATGATCTTGGGCACCATAATTCAATATAAAAGGCAATGCATTGCACCAATGTTCAACACACCTCAAACCTGCCTTCTAGTTCACTTCTAGAGCTCCAAAGCATTCCTCTAAAATCTCTAGTCATGTACCAAGCTTCTGTAAGTATGCCTACCCTTTTGTGGCTTAGTTTTTGCATAGTTTAGCTTAAAAGTCAATCCGTCGTAATTAACGATTGACTTTGCGATAAATCACAAATGGTCTAGTGGTTTGTCGAATCAAAGGTATTTATATGTTGGTAATCATGTGGGCTTTAAACCCCTAAAAGGGCACCCTCTGATTCCCACTCTAACTAGTCCGAATGTCGAGTCAAACGTGCTTAGAAAAAGTCAACAGAAATGCTATTTTGCGATTTTATGCATAATCAGTAATGTAGATGGTGTGTAACCTGTTTTAACACTCATAAAACATGATAATAAGTATATTAACTAGTCTAAGCTTGTTTGATCCGACCATTTACTGTTTTGACCCGGTTCGGAGCCGAAAGTCGCAAAACTTTGACTTTTGCTTTGACTTCAGTTCTGACCTGTTATGGTGTGATATAGATATGCCTTAGGACTCTCTTAGGACCAGGTTTCATGATGGTATGACCCTCTGTGACCGGTTCGTTGTTTGTCCGAGTCTTTTACACCTTTCCGTTAAATGCTTAAAAGTTGACCGTAACGCCCTTTTTAATATAAAACGAGAATTTCGGACATGTGAAAGGACCATAACCTTAGTTACTGATTTCTAAACATGTCCCTAAAATTTCACGTCAATCCGAGGTCCAGAATAGGAGTTATGCTAAATAGCGCAAATTACGGAAACTTTAGTAATTAAATAGCGCAATTAGCATAACGCCTATCAAAACCCAGATTTCGACACCAAACCTTTTACACACTGATGTAAAATAATATTTTGGGATTTTTAAAGATTTTTAATTATTTTTAGCCTGCTCATGACCTGCGGTTATGGCATCGGTTCGGTAATTACCGAATATACCCTTTTCGGACATAACTTGAGTTCTACAAGGTCTTTTGACCCGATTCCAGTTGCTACTGATTTTAAATAATAAATAGAGTATTTTGTACTTGATAAACTGTTCGGAAAACTCAGATTTCCTGTAGAACTCAGAAACCTCTTTTATAATCTTTAAAAAGACCGAAATACCCCTACAGGGCATAATATGAACTTAAACTCGTTACGGGCATTATGGAAGGTATCCTACTGATACCAGAACCACTTTAAAGCATATTGACTTAGGAAACCAGTGTAGGAATCTTACGGTTACCCGTTACGCCTTTAGCGCGCACGGTTTGGTTTATGTAACTAGTTTACATAAACTAGCCAAAACGGGTCAAACTATATTGTTTTGACCCCAAATCCAGAGTGTGGTTATTATACCCATATAAAACAAGTCTTCAAACTTGTTGGGTCCAAATCACATTCCATTCCCGGTTTTCGCCTTTCACGCGATTAAAGCGTAACTATCCTTTGAAACTGACCGGTCTAAGCTACGGCTAAATTAAAGACCTGTTAGGATTCTAATAGGTTGTTTTAAAATCTTCGTTCCAGAATAGGCGGCCAGTAAAAGATATTTGCATTTATTCAATTGAGGATTTATACTTGCAAAGGTAAATACTTTTAACTTGTTTTCCGTTATACGGGCTTGGGTTACGGTATTTAAAATACCGCTTGGTCGGGCAATTGACCCCAACTCATTTGTAGTTGGGTATTATCAATGTGACCCGTTTAAAATTTGTTTTGTTGGCTTTACGCCTTTGGGAGCTTAATGACCATGTCCCGGATATCCTTGGCAGCATTTTACGAAATGGCCACGACCTTGACATCCAGGTGTAGGCGTACACCCGGCATTATGTCCATAATTATGAAGGTATAGCCGTTGGTTTTCCCGCCACGGTTTTATGCTATGTGGTGTGTCAATTAATCTTTAACCCGGCACGACCCGGGCGACCGAACGCATAGTAAACATGTAATTCTTTACAAGATTTAATTATAAATTATCCCAAATTATAAAGAGTTTGTGCCTTGTGCATTCAAATCAATTTTATTAAACAATTTACCAAAGTGTCGGTTGAATGTATTTACCAGTGTAAACTGACGTATTTTCCCAAAAAGACTAAATGCAGGTACTAAGCGTAATCGGCTGGATATTTCTCCTTAGCATCAATAAAGAGCCTCGCAAGCTTAAGATGCCTACGTCTGTTGAACAATTATTTTTATCATTTTATTGATCCCCTGTGGATTTTATTTCAACAACGGTGATACTTTGATATTACATTAAATGTTGAAATATATTTATCTTTATGCTTCCGCTGTGCATTCATATAATTGTGTGGTTTGACTATATTGTTGCCAACTACGTCACGGTAATCCCCCACCGGGCCCACCGGTGAGACACGTGGAAATAGGGGTGTGACACCTTTAAAAGGGGGGCCTACCACTTTACGCATTAATAACTTAATTAATTATCTTCCAATATTCCAACCCTTTGGGATTGTATCCTTGCTGACTCAAACCATTGGGTTGAGGGTAACGTCGCCTTCAAAAGAGGGGCCTACTACTATAACTAAGATAATATCTTAAAAAGTGCAAAATTGCGGAGGTCATCAAAGGTTACATTAAAGGCGAGTCGGATCCAAGTGATTCATCTTGTCTATCTGTTTTTACTTTTATTTTTATTTTTAGCATTTTTAGTTTTTATTTTTCATGTTTAAAACCTTTTCTAAAAATTTTAGTTTGATTAGACGTTGAGAATAAACCGGTATTAAAAGCTCTTGTGTCTTTGAACGACCTCGGTATATTACCAACGCTATACTATGCTCACGATGGGTGCACTTGCTGTCGCAACCCCCGATCCCTTATCTATCCCGGGAACGGGCGGACGCGAACTCAGAGTTTGGTGGTATCAGCTTATTAATTTGGTAGCGGAAATTTTCATCAGGACCGTAGTTAGGAAATGTTTATCAGAGTAAAACCACCATATTTAATATTAATAATCACATGGGCAAAACCCAAGTTTCTTATTACAATACATTTATAGGGATAAACCCTATTTTATTGAATTTAAAACATCATTTATTAGGTAACTTTTATAGCCGCATTTTTCCCAAGCCTTCAGTGCTCTCCAGCTGGCTTTTTACTAATTGGCTGTCACATTGTGTTACCTGAAATGCGTTTTAAAAACATATGCCAGTGGGAAATACTGGTGAGTGAATCCCAGTTTAATCAAGAAACATTTTGTTAATTAAAACAGTATTGAGAGCGATCACATTGTGTATTTCTACACAATTACTCATTCAGTACTGTCAATCCTGACTTGCGGGTCATATTACACATTGGCTAACTCGTTGTCCAATAGTAACGTACTGTCATCCCCGACTTACTACTCGCAGTAGTAAATTTTGTATACAAAACCCCAACATACCGGCGGTAATTGAAGAACTACAAAGACTCAATCACCGCTTAATCACATTGTAAAATAGTTAAGGTTTTGTAAAATATTCCAAAAAGGTTAACAAAAAGAGGATAAACTCACATTGCTATCTTAGACTTCGCGTAAGGGTTTCCTGAGAATAATCTATAATTTATACAAATATACATAGGTTAGTATCATAACCTTTTGAAAACATTAATGATATCCTCCCCGAGACGGTATTCCAACAACTACGTCGGGCAGAACCACGACAGTTGTTACGGAACCCTAAATCAATCGGGCAGCGTATCTATTACGAAACTGGGGTTATAATACTTACAACGGAGCAGAACCTCGCTAATTAGGGGTATAATACCCGAGTATAATAACTCTACTACAGAAAATGAGATTGAGAATTGAAAGTTGAACGATTTCTGGTTGAACCCGATGGCCTTCTTATATAGTGCTGATACTTGACTCTCACGCGGCCCGCGTAAAAGATAAGCAGGGCTTACGCGGCCCGCGTACTAGCCCGGGTAGGGTTTAGGTGATCCGGGTCATTGCCTAGCTTAGCCACAATGTCGACACGTGTCGACCTCTGGTGTCACTACGTTGTTGATCTTACGCGGCCCGTGTAAACTTAAACGAGGTCTTACGCGGCCCGCCTTAACTTAAGAAATTAACGAAGTCAGTTTTGAGCCTTGATACCGCCCGCGTGAAGGTTGAGGTGGATTTACGCGGCCCGCCTCAGCCCTAGATTAATACTTTTATTTATTTTAAATACTATTTTATATATTTAGGGCTCGGTTTTCACATACGGGGTGTATATAAAGACATATTGGGACGTTTTAAGATATACTTAGGGTGTCAGAAATATTATGAGGGTGTTGGTTTTACCGAGGGTTGTTACACTTGCCCATGTTTGTGTTTAGTGTTAGTAGAATATCGTGTTTTATAAATTTAAAACTTGACTAATGTGTAAAATGGGCTAAATTATCAATAAAAACACAACACACCTTACACACACCAAGTTTTTGGCGCCGTTGCCGATGACACAAGGATTTTAAGAAACTTAAAATCGACGGCCTAATCGTTTTTCAAAATCTTTTTAAAACTGCACGCACATTTTTACATTTTTAGGTAGTTTTTGCATTACAGTAGTCTGGACACGGGGCCGTGCTCATTAAACATGCCCCTGTGCTGCATAAAAATTAACAAACTCTAGGCTCAGTGACGAGTCGTAGTTTCGGCCAAAATGCGTTATCTAGGCTCAGTGACGAGTCGTAGTTTCGGCCAAAATGCGTATTCTCACGTATTTTGTAACCAAAATACTCTAGGATATCAAAACCGTTTGTTTTGATATCAAAACCTGTTTTCTAACTTAACTAAACATGTTCTAGCATGTTTAGCTCGTCACTTTTTAAAATTAGTGCTTGTGTAGAGTCGTAAGTCAAGCGGACTAAACACCCGCTTAGACTTTCGACCACGACCCGTTTGGTCGATCATTAGGATCCGACCAAACATGTTTAATGACCATAGTTGCATAGGGAATAACATTCCGAGGTTATACCTTATGGTCACTTAGGTTTGATTAGTCGCATGATAGGTAGTTTATATGCCCTTGGTAAATGACCAAAATACCCTTTTCATGCATAATTGGTAATTAAGCATATGTAACCCAAACTTTTGTCACGTAACAGATTATGCACGTTATTTAAACATATTAGGGCATATAATACTTATCATAGGACTAGTTAGACGTCTCAAACGCGCATTGCGCGCACGACACGTTAAAGTAGCGTAAGCTACCTTAATGGGTCACAATGGGTCGAAAGCACTTAGGTTAGGTTTCAATTTAGGATGTAGGCTTTGTTAAACCATATCACATGAGTTCCAACACTCATTTGGTTTACAAGACCTCATTCTATCCGATCGTTCGATTTAGGCGTCTATTGTTTGACTAGTGGTTCGATTACTAGGTGCTACTTGATTTCTTTGGTTTACTTGAGTTGGATTGAAGTACTATTGATTAAGGATAGTTTGCACTTCATGTGAGTACATAGTTCCCCTATTTTACTGTTTTTAAATGTTTTGGGGTGATTCATATGTACGAAATGGTTTCAAAGTTTAAACGATGGTTTTTCAAAAACAATTAAGATGGTTTATACAAAACTAATAATGATTTCAATAAAGTGAATAAACTTGATGGTTGTAGTTACATAACAAATGACATTCATTAATTTGGCCGAATCAACCAGTATTAGGTTATGGTAGCATAGGATCTGACAAATCCCGTTATTTTACTACACCCATGGTTATGTGTGGGGGTTGTGGGTAACGACTGAATCTGATGTTAGTTAATTTACCCTTTGGTGGTTTGTTAACGCGAGATGCGAGGTAGTCGAGTCACAAAGGTTTGAATGTTATTAGCGAGACGACCATAAATAAGTTTTCACAATTAAAACGAGGATGATTTTAAACGATTTAAACGAGTTAACGATTTAGAAACGATTTGAAAACAATTAGAACAAGTTAAACGAGTTGGATAAACGATTGGTTTTTTTTGGTTGAGTGGTTAGATAACGGGACGGGGGTAATATGATGAAAGCATGGTGGATACGCCGCTGGTACATCCTATATATATGTGTTTTCATTGTATTACATACCATGGCGTTATTTAGTTCACTTGGATAAACGATTTTGAAACACTGTCACACAACGATGTTTTCTAAAAGATATAAACCATACGAGTTTTATTATCGAGTTTTACAAGTTGGTTTTCTAAAACAAATGTTTTGGGGTTAAGAACCATGGCTATGAGATTTTTATAAACTATAACCATCTTGATTTGAGTTGGTTAATTATGTTGCAATACACTTTTCAAAACGAGGTTTGTATTTTGACTCTTGTAGTCTAATTAAGTACTGCAACATGTAAACGAAGCCATGATTCCGATACTCTGATAAAACCTATGTACTCGCCAGCATTTCTTTGCTGACTTTGTTTTTACATATGTTTCAGGTGTGGTTGCTTGATTGACTTCTAGGATGCATGCGTCACGTAGGATCTGGACAAGGCCTTAGTGACATAATAACTATGATAGTCGATATGAAACTTGTTTGTTCTATATTAAGACAATGTTGATGTTTAATTTTATCAATAAAACGAAACTCTTTGTGTATCCATGGTTGTGAAACAATAATTCTGTTACGACACTCCCCGACGTTTCCGCCACGTTTTGTTGTTTTACGTGGTCGGGGTGTGACAGAAGAGTTGGTATCAGAGCCAATGGTTATAGGGAATTAGGTTATTAGTAATGCTTTGACCTAGACTATAACTTTTAAGACCCCAACGCAAGTTTACTTGCGTTTAGATTTTAAAACAATACCATCACCTATCCTTAGGTGATAACCACAATGAGAACTCTAAGTCGAATCCGCTTTGAAAACTAATCATCTGTTCTAGGATGATTGATTACTAGGTTTTGAACCCTTTAAGTTTTCAAAGTCTCGTCAAAGTTTGGGCCAAAATAATGTGAACACGTGCAAACTGGAAGGGTGAATGCCTGTACCCTGGGTTTTCTGTCTAAGGCTAGAGTGTTCGTACAAATCCACATAATCGGACCAGTCACTCTTACCTGGGAACTCTTGGGGTGAGTGTTCACATATAGGTGAGCATGTCTTCACGATACATTAGTTTGACCCATTTACTTTGATTAGTCGCTGCGTGTCGTTTGTTTGTTCGAGGTAACGAACAAATGATTGACTTCCTTGTGTTTTGTCAATGTTTTCAACCTCACTCGTTTCTCCTGTTTCCTTGTTAGACAATGCCTCCTCGACGTGAAGCACAATCTTTTACTATTGAAGAAATCGTAGCCCTGGTCTCTCAGCAAGTGGCTGCTGTGCTTCCAGGCGTTGTGACCCAAGTCCACGAGATATACAACAACAATAATGCACCATGTAATTTCAAGAGTTTCAATTCTGCGAAGCCTCTAAAGTTTTCTGGGTCGCAAGGAGCAACTGCGCTCCTGCAGTGGTTTGAGAGTATCGAGAGCACATTCAGACATGTGCAGTGTCCGAATGCGCGGAAGGTTGAATTTTCTTCTAGTGTGTTCGAGAAGCGAGCGCTTACCTGGTGGAATGGTGTTATGCGCAATAGGGGTGCCGAAGTGGCATTAGCACAAACATGGGAAGAGCTTCGGGCTCTCATGATGTAGGAGTTTTGTCCCCGTCACGAAATTCGGGCTTTGGAGTGAGAGTTTGATGATCTAAAGCAAGATGGGGCTTAACACCGTGCGTACACGGATCGTTTTGAGGAACTCAGTCTGTTGTGTCCCACTATGGTTACCCCTCTGGAGAAAGCAATCGAGAGATATATCGATGGTTTGCCCGATTCCATTCAGGATATTGTGACCGGCGTTAATCCTAGTACCGTCCATCACGCAATCGAGTTGTCGGATACCCTGACTGAATCTCAAGTCAGGAAGGGTAAACTCACCCGCAAGGGTGATAAAAAGAAGTCGGATGATTCTGAGAAGAGTAAGGATAAGGGCAAGGGTAAGAAATGTGAGTCATCGAAGAAAAGGAAGTGAAAGGGTGCTCAAAATTTTGTTGTTACGACACAGACTTATCAGAACCCACCGGCTCAGCCACCTGCGAAAAAGGTATATGCTGGTACCGCACCTCATTATGCACGCTGCAACGGTCATCATGTTGCACAGCAAGCTTGCAAGCAATGCACGACGTGTGGTAAACTTGGGCATGTGGCCAATATTTGTCGATTGGGTCAGAATCAGGTCGCCCAGGTTCAAGCTCCGGTTCAGGGGAATGCTGCGAGATTCCCACCGGGTTCATGTTTTAATTGTGGAGAGTATTGTCACTTCCGCAACAATTGTCCGAGGCTGGTGAATGCAAACGCGAATGCTAATGCAAACCCGAATGCAAACGTCAATGTCAATATGAATCCTGCTCGTGGGCGAGCGTACAATTTGAATGCAAATGAAGCGAGGGCCGACAACGAGGTGGTTAATGGTACGTTTCTTGTTAACAATCGACCTGCATCTGTTCTTTTTGATTCTGGTGCAGATAGGAGTTTTGTTTCATTATCTTTTGAGCCTTTGCTTGCGATACCTAGAACTAAACTGAGGAAACCCTTATCTGTTGAAGTCACTACTGGTAAACTTCTTGTTCTCGATTCTGTTATTCGTGGTTGTCAGTTGAACCTTGATAACCATCTTTTTCCTATTGACCTCACGCCAATGCAACTTGGGAGCTTCGATATTATCGTTGGGATGGATTGGTTAACCAAACATCATGCAGAGGTGGTTTGTTTTGATAAGATTGTTCGTATTCCTTTGTCTTCTGGCGATGTTCTGGAAATTCGTGGCAAGAAACCTTCAGGTGGATTGAAGCTTATGTCATGTATGGAAGCCCAAAGGTATTTGAGGAAAGGATATGTTGCTTTTCTAGCACATGTCACCGAGGAAAAAGACAAGAGTAAGAGTATTCAGGATATTTCGATTGTTCGGGATTATCCAGAGGTGTTTCCCGATGAATTGCCTGGTTTGCCTCCAGTTCGTCAAGTCCAGTTTCATATTGACCTTGTACCCAATGCCAACCCAATTGCAAAAGCGCCTTATCGACTTGCACCATTGGAGATGCAAGAGTTATCGAAACAGCTTCAAGAGTTATCTGATAAAGGATTCATTCGACCGAGCTTTTCACCCTGGGGAGCTCCTGTCCTCTTCGTGAAAAAGAAAGATGGATCTTTTCGAATGTGTATCGATTATCGTGAGCTTAATAAGCTTACCATCAAGAATCGATATCCCCTACCTCGAATTGATGATCTCTTCGACCAGCTGCAAGGTGCTTCATGCTTTTCCAAGATCGACCTGCGTTCTGGGTATCATCAACTTCGTGTTTTCGAAGAAGATATTCCCAAAACTGCTTTCCGCACAAGATATGGGCATTATGAATTCACTGTCATGCCATTTGGTTTGACGAATGCTCCAGCTATCTTTATGGACTTAATAAATAGGGTCTGTAAACCTTATTTAGACAAGTTCATTATTGTGTTCATCGACGATATTCTAATCTATTCGAAGTCTCGAGCCGAGCACGAGCAACACCTTCGCTTAACATTGGAACTCCTGAAGAAGGAACAACTTTTCGCTAAATTATCCAAGTGTGAATTCTGGCTTAAAGAAGTTCAATTCTTGGGTCATATAGTCAATGAGCAGGGTATTCATGTGGATCCATCCAAGATTGTTTCTATTAAAGACTGGAATACACCAACAACACCTACAGAGGTTCGATCTTTTCTAGGTCTTGCTGGATATTATCGTCGATTCATTTCAAACTTCTTAAAGATCGCGGTTTTACTCACTGCTTTGACTCAGAAGAATAAGCCTTTTGAGTGGGGACCCAAGCAAGAAGAAGCGTTTTAAATGCTGAAACAGAAGCTTTGTGATGCTCCTGTTCTATCTTTGCCCGGGGGAAATGATGATTTCGTTGTCTATTGTGACGCGTTGAATCTAGGACTTGGTTGCGTTTTTATGCAACGAGGTAAAGTCATAGCTTATGCGTCTAGACAACTGAAAATTCACGAGAAGAACTACACAACTCATGATCTTGAGTTAGGAGCTGTGGTTTTCGCGCTTAAAATCTGGAGACACTACCTCTATGGAATGAAGTGTGTGGTTTTCATAGACCACAAAAGTCTCCAGCATATTCTTAATCAGAAAGAGCTGAACATGAGGCAACGATGTTGGGTTAAACTCTTGAGCGATTACGATTGCGAAATTCGTTACCATCCTGGTAAGGCGAATGTCGTAGCCGATGCGCTTAGTCGAAAAGAGAGAGTCAAGCTTCATTCTGTTCAAACGCTATCTGATCTTCAAACTCGTGTTCTTCAAGCTCAGCAATTTTGTGTTTCACAAAATTTGATAGGTGAGGAATTTCCACGTCAGCTTGAGCTTAAGCTCGAAAGGAAGGACGATGGTTTGCTCTATTTCAAGGATCGTTTGTTGTAACACCTCGAATTTTTGTGTCCAATGATGTGTTAACACGTGTCATTTGTTTACACGTGGCATCTATAATAAATAAAGGACTAATTTTGACAAACCTTGAAAGTATATAAATTCGAGGGTTATAAATGTCAACAAGGGTAAATATACTGTATAGTATCCCTAAATAATGCTTAAACCTTCAAACGAATAAATTATGGATCGTACAAAAACAAAACGCGGAAGAAAGTGAGAGATTACAAACTACAGGGGTTAACTGTGTCAACATGTTTAATAATACCTCTGAGTGACCCTTTAACGTTCCAAAGACTTTGTAACGGTATTATACCCTCACTAAAATAATATATATGAATTTCGCGAAGTTTCGATATGAAACGAGAAAGTTACGATCGAATTCGTAGAAGAAGGGTTAAAAGCGTCAACAGTGAAAGTTAAGGCTTTCCAATATAATTAATAAATAAACCGGGGACTTAATAATGCGGGTAAATAACACGAGGCCCCTATCGGTAATAACCGAGGGCCAAACCGCAAAGTTACCCCTTCAAAACCGAAAGGTCAGGTAAATCATTACGAAAGATTTCGTTATTAATTACCGGATTCTGATAATCATGACAAAAGATTTTAAAAATCTGAAAAACAGACTTCTCGCGACCCGCGTGAAGGATAGGCTTAAGTGTAAGCGGGCCGCGAGCCTCCTAAATAACACGCCTGAAATTTGAACTTTAGGCGACCCGCGTTAAAGTGCATGGGAACTCCCATGCGGGTCGCGTAAAGTGCCCAGATGCAGAATTGTTGTAACTACTTGGCCTTTGGACCATTTGAACGACCAAACACCAATTAATGGGGCATGGGCACCCTATACTCGACCCATAACCCTCTAATACACCTGCCATTCATCCAAGGGCACTTGTAGGGTTGTGTGTAATGATCTTGGAGCTTGGTTTGCACTATAAATAGCAATGTTGTAGTTACAACATTCACACAACTTAAAACACAACTACTGATCATTCTAAGAAGCTCCAAGCATCTTTCTCTGCTCCATAAGCAAGAACACAACTTCTGTAAGTGATCCAACCCTTTGTGGTTTCACATTTCCTTAGTAAATGGCTAAGAACCAAACCGTCGTAACTACGGTTTGACTTTACAATAAATCAGTAATGGTTCAGTCTTATGACGAATCAAAAGTGGTTATGAGTTGGTATTTATGTGGGTAATAAACCTCTAAAATGGTTCCCCCTGATCACCACTCTAACTATGACAAATGTCGAGTCAAACGTGCGGTTAAAAAGTCAACAGAAAGCTATTTTAGCGATTTATGCATAATCTGTAATGTATATGTTATGGAACCTATTTTGACAATCATAAAACATGATAATAAGTATATAAACCTGTTTGCGCTCGTTTGAATCGATCATTTACTATATTGAACCGGTTCGGAGCCGAAAGTCGCATAAGTTTGACTTTTGCTTTGACTTCAGTTCTGACCCGTTTTAGTGAGGTATAAATATACCTTAGGACTCTCTTAGGACCAGGTCACATGTTGGTATACGCCTCTGTGGTCGGTTCATGAGTTATCCGAGTCTTTTGCGCAATTCCGTCATTCGCCTAAAAGTTGACCGTAACGGCCTTTTAAAATTAAAACGAGTATTTCGGACACGTGAACGGACCAAAACCTTGCTTATTAAATTATAAGCATGTCCTTAAAGTTTCACATCAATCCGAGGTCTAGAATGAGAGTTATGCTAAAAGGCGCACTTTTAAGAAAGTTTTGTAATTAACGGCGCAATTAGCATAACGCCCATCTAACCCAAGTTTTCGTCACCAAAACTTTTACCCACTGTGGTAAAATAATATTTTGGGAATTTTAAAGATTTTTAATAATTTTTACCTTGCTCATAACCTGCGGTTATGGCTACGGTTCGGTAAATACCGAATATGCCCTTTTTGGCCAAAAACGGGAGTTCTACAAGGTCTTTTGACCCGATTCCAGTTGCTACTGGTTTTAAATAATAAATAAAGTATTTTAAGCTTTATAAGCTATTCAGGAAACTCAGATTTCCTGTAGAACTCGAAAATCCCTTTTAAAAGTCTTTAAAGTGACCGAAAAGCCCCTACGGGGCATAATATAAACTTAAACTCGTTACGGGCATTACGGAAGGTATCCTACTGATACCAAAACACTTTTAAGGCATATTGACTTAGGAAATAAGCGTAGGACACTTATGGTTAACCGTTCCGCCTATTTGCGCACACGGTACGGCCCATGGAACTAGTTTTCGTGCAATAGCCGATATGGGTCAAATTATATTATTTGAACCCCAAAATCCAGAGTATGAACTATAAACCCATATAAAACAAGTCACTGAACTTGTTGGGTCCGAATCATACTCCATTCTCGGTTTTCGCCTTTTCGTGCGAATTAACCATATCTATATATCGGAATCAACCGGTTTAAGCTACGGCTAATACAAGGACCGTTAGGATTCTAAGAGGTTAATTAAAACCTTCGTTCCAGATTAGGAGCCCCAGTAAAAGCTATCAGTGACTTGATCTAAATTAAGGATTTATACTTGCAAAGGTAAATACTTTAACTTATTTCCCCTATATGGGCTTGGGTTACGGTATATTAATACCGCTTGATTGAGCATTATATAATTCCATCGCTTAGGTGGTTAATTGATTAAATATGATTGGCTCATTTAAACAGTTTTGTTGCTTATAAGCCTTTGGGGGGTTTAATGACCGTTGTCCCGGATATCCTTGGCATCATTTTACGAAATGGCCACGACCATCGACATCCCGGTGTAGGCGTACACCCGGTATAAAGTGTCGACATTAAAATTAAAAGACGTAGCTGTTGGTTTTTATACTACGGTTTTACGCAAACGTGGTGTGTCTATAAATCTTTAACCCGGCACGACCCGGGCTACTGAACGCATAAAAGAACATGTAAAACGTTCACAAGATCATTATGAATTTTCCCAAGTTATAAAAGAGTTTGTGCCTTGTGCATTCAAATCAATTTTAATAAACATTTTCAAATGTGTCAGTTGAATGTATTTACCAGTGTAAACTGACGTATTTTCCCCAAAAAGATTAAGTGCAGGTACCTAAACGTAATTGGCTGGTATTAGCTCCCTAGCGTCGGGATAAGCCTCGCAAGCTTGATTGCAGTATCTGATGGAACAATACTTTATGTTTATTTACGATCCACTGTGGATATATCCAACCCCTGTAATACATTTTGATATTACAATCAGAGGTTGAAATTATATATTTATCTTATGCTTCCGCTGTGCATTATATAATTGTGTGGTTTGACTATATTGTTGCCAACATCGTCACGGTAATCCCCCACCGGGCCCACCGGTGAGACACGTGGAAATCGGGGTGTGACAGGTTGGTATCAGAGCCAACATTGAGTGAATTAAACACTATCCTATTGTGTTTAATCTCAGTGACACAATTGCACATACTTGAGTCTAGACAATAACTTAGGACAAATTCGGATTGTTACTCCTTTTTGTCTTTATTTTCGATTTGATTTTTAATAAGTTTTGGAGCAGGAAAATGCCACCTGTTATATTCCGAGGAAGAGGAAGGGGACGTAGAGGCCGAGGAGAAATCGTGACACATCACGATAAAGAAGCTGGACCATCTGGTACAAGACATCCTTCGATGACACGGAGCGAAGAGCCACAACGACGAAGAAATCTTTACGAACCCGCGAGGCATTCCACTTCGCACAGCTCGACGCCATCCTACCGGCACTCCTTTGGGCCAGATTCAGAAAATGATCAACCCACAACCTTCCTTCATACCTCTACAGCGTTCGGTTTCGCACCGGAATTACGACGACCCTACTCCCTACTACATAGGTCAGTTCAATCCGGCTGACTACATACAGGAACCTTCAGGTTTTGTTCCACTAGGGCCACAAGACCATTTTTCTGAAGACCCCATGGAGGAGGATGAGGATCCAACTGAACCAGCTCGTGGTACGCCCACGCATCCAATAGAAGTTTCTGATGGGTCATCCTTCCATGGAACGCCCTATCAAGGACCTGACAGTTTCCAAGCGATGTTTGACCGACATGAATGGTACTATACGCCATCTCGACAGACATCTCAACCACCGAGACATCCACAGGATCCCTCTGAGGATTCACGCTTTGAGGCAGTTACGCCACCACCTCCGCCACCGGCGCAACCAGTAATACCTGATCCGCCGAGGCGTAGGAGGACAAATGCTCGTATGTCTACACGAGGAGGAGGGGGTATCCACTTCAGCACTCCTCGACATTCTAGTAGTAGCCACTACCCGCCACTACAAGAAGAAGGACCTTCAAGTCCTATACAAGAAGCGAACTCCGCACCAGCTGCACGAAATTCGCCACCATTTGGGTATGACCAACCCATACCTGCTTATACGGGTCCAACGGCTTACAATCCGTTCGAACCATCGCAAGCACAATACAACTACGGCTATGAGCGCGACCCATATGTGGTGTCGGCTAGATATAATGCGCGCTACCCTGACGGAGCACATGGAAACATGGGACCACCGGACTACTCAGCTCATGGGTATCCAATACCTCCCAGACCTCCAGTTCCACATCAAGCGCCACAACCACGATTTTCTCCTCCTGAACAGGAAGAAATACTCCATCGACTAGATCGTGTGGAGAGAGAGTTCGAGGAAGAAAAGAAAAGCCACCGAGGATTTCTCAAGGGCTTGGCGAACCTACTAAAGGGCAAAAAGAAGAAACGTGACCACTAGCCCTTAATAGTGTACTAATGTAATTTCTATTTTGAAATAAGTCCCTGCGTGGACAACTTATCATATTTCAGTCCCTACGTGGACTTACCTTTAGTCCTTGCATGGACACCTATCTAGTACTAGTCCCTGCGTGGACTTGTCACTTATTTTAAAACCTCTATGGAGGTATGTATTATTTGAAAGACCCGATTAGGGCAATATGTAATTGTATTTGAGATTTTTGAATGTATGTTATGAGTTTTGTTTTAATATATATAAAAATAAATCAAAACCATTCCTTTTATATTGATCTGCCTAAATAAAGAATCTTAAAAGGTGAAACCTAGCTTGGGGTCTGTTAAGATCTAGTCAAGATGGTACGACCTAACTGAAAAGATTCTGA
Organism: Helianthus annuus; assembly: GCF_002127325.2. Classification (NCBI taxonomy): domain Eukaryota; kingdom Viridiplantae; phylum Streptophyta; class Magnoliopsida; order Asterales; family Asteraceae; genus Helianthus; species Helianthus annuus. Next base: position 54,835,521 of record NC_035446.2, read on the forward strand.
TTCCCTGTTAACCTCTGTACGCATGTTAACATTCATGGCAGATGTGATTCGTTAAAATCGCGCACGTCATTCTTATACAATAATCCTTTAAGGATTTCAAAACCCAACTAAATGATATATAAATCGTGGGTTAAATCACCAATGAAGGTGATCAATATTATAAAGACATCCATTAGTGATGCAATGCCTACGGGCCAGTATTATAAAGACATCCATTAGTGATGCAATGCCTACGGGCCAGTATTATTAAAACATCCATTAGTGATGCAGTGCCTACGGGCCAGAATTATTAAAACATCCATTAGTGATGCAGTGCCTACGGGCCAGAATTATTAAAACATCCATTAGTGATGTAGTGCCTACGGGCCAGTATTATTAAAACATCCATTAGTGATGCAGTGCCTACGGGCCAGAATTATTAAAACATCCATTAGTGATGTAGTGCCTACGGGCCAGTATTATTAAAACATCCATTAGTGATGTAGTGCCTACGGGCCAGTATTATTAAAACATCCATTAGTGATGTAGTGCCTACGGGCCAATATTATTAAAACATCCATTAGTGATGTAGTGCCTACGGGCCAACCATATTAAGACATCCATTAGAGGTGTAGTGCCTATGGGCCATAATAATTGTCTTATAAAGACAAAAGGCAGTGGTAGTCTATGACTCTCTGTCAAAAAGAGATAAAAGAACTACGGTTCAACTCTCTATGCCTTTGATTCTCTGAAATCTCGGCTAACATTATAAAACATCATCATGATTAGGCTTTATGCCGCCAATACTATTTATATAGCTAAAATAGGATATATTCAAATCCTAATGTTTAATGAAATAAAAAGTTAACCAAATATGGTCTCTGTACCATGGTTGACAAATTGTCATAAAAGACAATCATATAATAATCTCCTAAATTAAAATTTTGTTATCTTCTGTAACAGATTCAAGTTACAATGGCGGATCCCAATGGAGAGAACAGCCACACAAACGAAGATGACTATGACAACGCGTCAGTGCACTTAACAGGCGCACAACTGAAGGCTCTGATTGACAATGCTGTTCAGGCAGCTATTGATCGTCAACATACTGAGTCCCAAGGCAGAACTGTGTCGAAGCCACCCTCTAAACCAAAGACACACTCCAAACCACCCTCTGAACCCAAGAAAGATGACGACAAGCACTCGTCTACTGAGCACAGCGTTCATCGCGATAGAGAATATACTGATGCGTCAAGTGCTAAGGGTTGCACCTACAAATACTTTGTATCATGTAAGCCCCGTGAATTTACAGGGGAGAAAGGTGCGGTTGACTGTATCACCTGGCTAGACGAGATGGACACGATAGTGGACATCAGCGGGTGCGCTGAGAGGGACGTGGTTAAGTTTGTGTCCCAGTCATTCAAGGGCGAGGCCCTGGCGTGGTGGAGAGCTCTGGTGCAGGCTTCAGGTAAGTCTGCCTTGTACAAAATGTCATGGGGGGAGTTTATTACCCTCATAAAAGAAAACTACTGCCCTCAGCACGAGGTTGAGAAGATTGAGGCAGATTTTGTCTCACTAGTGATGACAAACCTGGATTGTCAAGCATATCTGACAAGTTTTAACACTATGTCACGCCTGGTGCCATATCTTGTGACACCAGAACCTAGAAGGATTGCCCGATTCATTGGGGGCTTAGAGCCGGCGATCAAGGCCAGTGTAAAGGCCTCTAGGCCAACGACCTTCAGGTCAGTTACTGACCTCTCCTTGTCTCTTACGCTTGATGCTGTCCGTCTGAGGGCACAAAGGAGCAAGGAGGCTGAAAAGCGAAAACGTGAGGATGATACCTCACGAAAGTCTGGGAAAAAGCACCGTGGAAACGGTGAAGGCAAGAGAGGGTCGGAGGCAAAGAAGGAGGGGCAAGCTGATGGAAGACCTCACTGCAAGGTCTGCAAGAAACCTCACTCCGGGAAGTGTAGGTTTGCGTCTGGTTCACAGTCGCAACAAAAGACTCCATCCTGTGGGCTATGCAAGTCCAAGGATCATAAGACAGTGGAGTGCAAAAAGATAAAGGATGCAACCTGCTTTAATTGTAACGAAAAGGGGCACATAAAGAGTAATTGCCCGAAGTATGCCAAGAAGGCGGAAGAGACGAAGAAGTCGAATGCGAGAGTTTTTCGCTTGGATGCAAAGGAAGCGGTTAAGGACGACAATGTGCTTACAGGTACTTTTCTCGTAAATAATATATTTGCAAGAGTACTGTTCGATTCTGGCGCTGATAAATCCTTTGTAGACCAGAAATTTTGCCAACTACTAAATATGCCAATCAAAACCCTTGACGTGAAATACGAAGTAGAGTTAGCAGACGGCACGATAGAAACCGTCTCTACTGTTCTAGAAGGATGTGAAATGTCCATTAGGAACCATTCTTTTCCTTTATCTCTACTTCCCTTCAAATTGGCGGGTTTTGATATTGTGCTAGGCATGGACTGGTTATCCCGAAATCAGGCCCAAAATCATTTGCGGCAAAAGACAGATAGTTTTAAAGACTCCGAGTGGTGAATCTCTTACCATTCGAGGGGATACGCATTACGGATTGCCCGAAGACGTATCTATGCTGAAAGCTTCAAGGTGTTTGAACAGAGGCTGTGTAATTTACATGGCTCAGGTGATAATTGAAGAACCGAAGCCGAAGATCGAGGATCTTCCCGTCATTTCTGAATACCCCGAGGTTTTTCCCGAAGAACTACCTGGTTTGCCACCAGATAGACAAGTGGAGTTCAGAATTGACATCATTCCTGGAGCAGCTCCAATAGCAAGAGCACCTTACAGATTAGCTCCGACGGAAATGAAAGAACTGAGGACCCAGTTGGATGAACTGCTGACGAAAGGTTTTATCAGACCTAGTTCATCTCCCTGGGGAGCTCCTGTCCTATTTGTTAAGAAGAAGGACGGATCTATGCGGTTGTGCATCGACTATAGAGAACTGAATAAAGTTACCATAAAGAATAGATATCCTTTACCAAGGATCGATGATCTATTCGATCAGCTGCAAGGAGCAAGCTACTTTTCCAAGATCGACTTAAGGTCGGGTTATCATCAACTAAGGGTCAGAGATGAGGATGTACACAAGACTGCATTTAGGACTCGTTATGGTCATTACGAGTTCCTAGTGATGCCTTTTGGGCTCACAAATGCACCGGCTGCGTTCATGGATCTCATGAATCGCGTTTGCAAGCCATACTTGGACAAATTCGTCATAGTCTTCATCGACGATATCCTTATATATTCCAAGAACCAAGCTGACCACGAGAAGCACCTCCGTTGCATTCTCGAATTACTACAACGTGAGAAACTCTACGCCAAATTCTCGAAATGCGAATTCTGGCTACGAGAGGTCCAGTTTTTAGGACACGTTGTGAGCGAGCGTGGTATCCAAGTGGATCCCGCTAAGGTAGAGGCAGTCATGAACTGGCAAGAGCCAAAGACGCCTACCGAAATCCGTAGCTTCCTGGGATTAGCAGGATACTACCGGAGATTTATTGAAAATTTTTCAAGGATTGCTGCGCCCTTGACTTCTTTGACCAAGAAGAAAGAAAAGTACATTTGGGGCCCGAAGCAGCAAGAGTCCTTTGAAATACTGAAGCAGAAGCTAAGCAACGCACCTGTGTTGACCTTACCTGAGGGTACAGATGAATTCGTAGTTTACTGCGATGCATCACACACAGGCATGGGGTGTGTGCTTATGCAGAAAGGGCAAGGTGATTGCCTATGCTTCAAGGCAATTAAAGGTGCATGAAAAGAATTACACCACCCATGATTTGGAGTTGGGTGCCGTTGTATTTGCACTGAAGTTGTGGAGGCATTACCTTTATGGTATTAAATTTGTGATTTATTCTGATCACAAAAGCCTCCAGCACCTGTTCAACCAGAAAGAGTTGAACATGAGACAGCGCCGTTGGATGGAAACCCTGAATGATTATGACTGTGAAATCAGGTACCATCCCGGCAAGGCGAATGTGGTCGCCGATGCCTTGAGCAGGAAGGAAAGGGTAAAACCCATTCGAATCAATGCCAAGAGCATTGAGGTTAAGAATAATTTGATTGAAAGGATTTTGGCTGCACAGCGAGAGGCTGTGTTGGAAGCTAATTATCCTAATGAAAAGCTGGGAGTAACTGAGGAGCAGTTGACTCTTAGCAAGGATGGAATTCTTAGGCTGAACGGACGTATATGGGTTCCGATTTATGGAGGACTACGAGATGTTGTTCTCCAGGAAGCCCATAGTTCCAAATACTCAGTCCATCCTGGTGCTGATAAGATGTACCAAGACTTAAAGGCAAATTATTGGTGGATAGGCTTGAAAAAGTCTGTAGCCGCCCATGTAGCAAAGTGCTTGACTTGTGCTCAAGTCAAAGCCGAGCACCAAAAGCCGTCTGGCTTGCTACAACAGCCTGAACTTCCCGAGTGGAAGTGGGAATGTGTAACTATGGACTTCATAACCAAGTTACCCAAAACCAGGAAAGGAAACGATACAATATGGGTCATAGTCGATAGGCTGACTAAATCAGCTCATTTTCTACCCATCAAGGAGACGTATAGCTCCGATATGTTAGCCCAACTTTATGTTGATAAGATTGTAGCCTTACACGGCATACCTGTGTCTATTATCTCCGACAGGGATACTAGATACACATCTCACTTCTGGAAAAGTTTCCAGCAATCTTTGGGCACGCGTTTGAACTTTAGTACGGCTTACCATCCACAGACGGACGGTCAAAGTGAGCGTACTATCCAAACGCTAGAAGACATGCTTCGTGCATGTGCGATCGATTTAGGTGGTAACTGGGATAAAAACCTACCCCTGATCGAATTCTCCTACAATAATAGCTACCACACCAGCATAAAGGCTGCGCCTTTTGAGGCATTATATGGTAGGAAATGTAGATCGCCTGTTTGTTGGGCGGAAGTAGGAGAGGTCCAATTATCGGGACCAGAGATTGTTTTCCAGACAACGGACAAGATTGTCCAGATCCGGGAACGTCTCAAGGCTGCCCGCGATAGGCAGAAGAGCTACGCTGATCCAAAGCGTAAGGATTTTCACTTCGAAGTGGGTGAAAAGGTATTACTTAAGGTATCACCCTGGAAGGGGGTGATGCGTTTCGGCAAGAAGGGCAAACTGAGTCCGAGATACATAGGACCTTTTGAGGTCATTGAACGGGTCGGATCAGTTGCCTATAAACTAAACTTGCCTGAAGAGCTCAATGGAATTCACAATGTGTTCCACATCTGCAATCTCAAAAAGTGCTTCGCCGACGAATCGTTGGTGATTCCACACACAGATGTGCATATAGATGAGAGCTTAAAGTTCATAGAAAAACCTTTGTCGATTGAAGATCGACAGGTGAAGAAGCTTCGCAGAAAGCACGTACCGATTGTAAAAGTCAAATGGGATGCTCGTAGAGGTCCTGAATATACGTGGGAAGTCGAAGCTACAATGAAAGAAAAATACCCCTATTTATTTAAGTAAATCTCGGGTCGAGATTTATTTTAAGGGGGTGAGGATGTAACACCTCGAATTTTTGTGTCCAATGATGTGTTAACACGTGTCATTTGTTTACACGTGGCATCTATAATAAATAAAGGACTAATTTTGACAAACCTTGAAAGTATATAAATTCGAGGGTTATAAATGTCAACAAGGGTAAATATACTGTATAGTATCCCTAAATAATGCTTAAACCTTCAAACGAATAAATTATAGATCGTACAAAAACAAAACGCGGAAGAAAGTGAGAGATTACAAACTACAGGGGTTAACTGTGTCAACATGTTTAATAATACCTCTGAGTGACCCTTTAACGTTCCAAAGACTTTGTAACAGTATTATACCCTCACTAAAATAATATATATGAATTTCGCGAAGTTTCGATATGAAACGAGAAAGTTACGATCGAATTCGTAGAAGAAGGGTTAAAAGCGTCAACAGTGAAAGTTAAGGCTTTCCATTATAATTAATAAACAAACCGGGGACTTAATAATGCGGGTAAATAACACGAGGCCCCTATCGGTAAATAACCGAGGGCCAAACCGCAAAGTTACCCCTTCAAAACCGAAAGGTCAGGTAAATCATTACGAAAGATTTCGTTATTAATTACCGGATTCTGATAATCATGACAAAAGATTTTAAAAATCTGAAAAACAGACTTCTCGCGACCCGCGTGAAGGTTAGGCTTAAGTGTAAGCGGGCCGCGAGCCTCCTAAATAACACGCCTGAAATTTGAACTTTAGGCGACCCGCGTTAAAGTGCATGGGAACTCCCATGCGGGTCGCGTAAAGTGCCCAGATGCAGAATTGTTGTAACTACATGGCTTTTGGAGCTTATGAACGACCAAACCTCAATCAATGAGGCATGGGTGCCCCCTACTCGACCCATAACCCTCTAATACACCTGCCATTCATCCAAGGGCACTTGTAGAGTTGTGTGTAATGATCTTGAGCCATGACATTTGCTGTAAATAGCACTAGTATGCAACATAACATTCACAACATCAAAACACACACCTCTGATCATTACAAGAGCTCTCAAGTCCTTTCTCTGCTCCATAAGCAAGAACACAACTTCTGTAAGTGATCCAACCCTTTGTGGTTTCACATTTCCTTAGTAAATGGCTAAGAACCAAACCGTCGTAACTACGGTTTGACTTTACAATAAATCAGTAATGGTTCAGTCTTATGACGAATCAAAAGTGGTTATGAGTTGGTATTTATGTGGGTAATAAACCTCTAAAATGGTTCCCCCTGATCACCACTCTAACTATGTCAAATGTCGAGTCAAACGTGCGGTTAAAAAGTCAACAGAAAGCTATTTTAGCGATTTATGCATAATCTGTAACATATATGTCATGGAACCTGTTTTGACAATCATAAAACATGATAATAAGTATATAAACCTGTTTGCGCTCGTTTGAATCGATCATTTACTATATTGAACCGGTTCGGAGCCGAAAGTCGCATAAGTTTGACTTTTGCTTTGACTTCAGTTCTGACCCGTTTTAGTAAGGTATAAATATACCTTAGGACTCTCTTAGGACCAGGTCACATGTTGGTATACGCCTCTGTGGTCGGTTCATGAGTTATCCGAGTCTTTTACGTATTTCCGTCATTCGCCTAAAAGTTGACCGTAACGGCCTTTTAAAATTAAAACGAGTATTTCGGACACGTGAACGGACCAAAACCATGCTTATTAAATTATAAGCATGTCCTTAAAGTTTCACGTCAATCCGAGGTCTAGAATGAGAGTTATGCTAAAAGGCGCACTTTTAAGAAAGTTTTATAATTAACGGCGCAACTAGCATAACGCCCATCTAACCCAAGTTTTCGTCACCAAAACTTTTACCCACTGTGGTAAAATAATATTTTGGGAATTTTAAAGATTTTTAATAAATTTTACCATGCTCATAACCTGCGGTTATGGCTACGGTTCGATAAATACCGAATATGCCCTTTTTGGCCAAAACGGGAGTTCTACAAGGTCTTTTGACCCGATTCCAGTTGCCACTGGTTTTAAATAATAAATAAAGTATTTTAAGCTCTACAAGCTGTTTGGGAAACTCAGATTTCCTGTAGAACTCTAAAAGCCCTTTTAAAGTCTTTAAAATGACCGAAAAGCCCCTACGGGGCATAATATAAACTTAAACTCGTTACGGGCATTACGGAAGGTATCCTACTGATACCAAAATACTTTTAAGGCATATTGACTTAGGAAATAAGCATAGGACACTTATGGTTAACCGTATCGCCTATTTGCGCACACGGTACGGCTCATGAAACTAGTTTTCGTGCAATAGCCGATATGGGTCAAATTATATTATTTGAACCCCAAAATCCAGAGTATGAACTATAAACCCATATAAAACAAGTCTTTGAACTTGTTGGGTCCAAATCATACTCCATTCTCGGTTTTCGCCTTTTCGTGCGAATTAACCATATCTATGTATCGGAATCAACCGGTTTAAGCTACGGCTAATATAAGGACCGTTAGGATTCTAAGAGGTTAATTAAAACCTTCGTTCCAGATTAGGAGCCCCAGTAAAAGCTATCGGTGACTTGATCTAAATTAAGGATTTATACTTGCAAAGGTAAATACTTTAACTTATTTCCCCTATATGGGCTTGGGTTACGGTATATTAATACCGCTTGATTGAGCATTATATAATTCCATCGCTTAGGTGGTTAATTGATTAAATATGATCGGCTCATTTAAACAGTTTTGTTGCTTATAAGCCTTTGGGGGGTTTAATGACCGTTGTCCCGGATATCCTCGGCATCATTTTACGAAATGGCCACGACCATCGACATCCCGGTGTAGGCGTACACCCGGTATAAAGTGTCGACATTAAAATTAAAAGACGTAGCCGTTGGTTTTTATACTACGGTTTTACGCAAACGTGGTGTGTCTATAAATCTTTAACCCGGCACGACCCGGGCTACTGAACGCATAAAAGAACATGTAAAACGTTCACAAGATCATTATGAATTTTCCCAAGTTATAAAAGAGTTTGTGCCTTGTGCATTCAAATCAATTTTAATAAACATTTTCAAATGTGTCAGTTGAATGTATTTACCAGTGTAAACTGACGTATTTTCCCCAAAAAGATTAAGTGCAGGTACCTAAACGTAATTGGCTGGTATTAGCTCCCTAGCGTCGGGATAAGTCTCGCAAGCTTGATTGCAGTATCTGATGGAACAAATACTTTATGTTTATTTACGATCCACTGTGGATTTATTCAACCCCTGTAATACATTTGATATTACAACCAAAGGTTGAAGTTTATATATTTATCTTATGCTTCCGCTGTGCATTATATAATTGTGTGGTTTGACTATATTGTTGCCAACATCGTCACGGTAATCCCCCACCGGGCCCACCGGTGAGACACGTGGAAATCGGGGTGTGACACCTGTGTTTTTCAGTATCATCAAGTATGTTCCCCACTCTTTCTGAGGTAACGCATCAGCCAACTTATCAACCCATTCCTCACGACCTTTTTCAACTCCCAACATTGATAACGAACGCACTAAGTGACAGTATCTCTCAATCAGTTTTTTAGTATCCTCTCCCGGCAAACTGCTAAACAAATCAAATTCCTTTTTAAGCAATGCCTTCTTGCTTTTGATCATACTTTCACTACCCTCGAATTTTACTTTAAGAGCATCCCAAATTGATTTTGCAGTTTTGTCGTGTTGTAGCAGAATGAATATATCTTCTTTAATCGCCTGCTGTAACAAACTGATCATCATTTTTTCTGCTCTGTACATTGCACGTTCTTGTTCTGAGAATTCGGATATCTGTTTAATAACTTGCAACTCTGTTCGAGGTAATGTGTACTTTTCCAATATGCATTCCCACGATCTGAGATGATTTGCCTGAACCCAGTTTTCAAAACGATCCTTCCACCCGTAGTATTCTTCAATACTCATCAGTTTCGGGGGTTTCTGAGTGGTTCCTGTCTCATTTTCCAGATTCATGGCTTGAGCAATTGCGGCTGGAGTAGTCGATGTAGCAAAGGCGTTGAAAAATTCAGAATTCATGTTGACTTAACACGATTTTCAAGATAGTTGTCAGAAAGCGATCCAAACTTGAACAGATAAGCAATTCAAAAAGATCTTTTGGAGCGGTCCAGAAATATGTTTTTTCGAGCGATTCAAACAAATAACCACAAGAGCGATCCAGAAAGTATACTTGAGCGGTTCAAGACTGTTAGTTCGAGCGGTCCAGGGATAGTTCCAAGAGCGGTCCAACAATGTTTAAATGAGCGGTTCAAGAGTAAAATTTCAAGCGGTCCATGAATGTACTATGAGCGATCCAGGTGATTAATTTTGGAGCGGTTCAGAGGCAATTTTGTATTAATGAGCGGTCCAAAACACAGAATTATGAGCGGTTCACAATGACGTCATTCGAGCGGTCCATATTACGAACAAGTTTTGATCTGTTTTTAAGCTGAATTTTGGTCTGAAACTTCCAAGGGTTTGTCTCGGTACTATAATGCACAGTTTGTGAGCTTTTGAACGAATTTCAACCGTGAAATCTCCTGGAAATGAGAAAAGAAGGTGTAGAAGTGAGAAGAAACAGTGAAATCCGGCTATAATCTGCAGAAAACCTCCTCCCAAGCTCTGATACCACTTGTAGGATCGTTAGTTGACCCAAACGAGTCGTTCAGAGGTTTACTCTTGCAATTCAGATGCGGAATAATAAGAAAAGCAAGTAGATATAGCTTGTTCTTCCTCCTAACTGTCTTTTGTATTGATTAGAAACGATTTACAGCTCGATCGTCACACCGGCAGAGCTTCGGTGTGACACCAGAGAAAAATCCGCAATAATCTTGATTCATAACCTCATCTTCTGTGCTTACTTGCCAAATTTCGGGACGAAATTTCTTTCAAGTTGGGGATGATGTGACAACTCGTATAAAATCCTATTACGCTTCGCTTTTACTTTGTAACTACGTGTACGTTATATGAGACATTTATGGTGTTTGATTATATTTGAATGGTTGTGAGCTTGATAACGTGTAATGTGAATGTTGTATGTATGTGTTATAATATAAAGTCTAGTCGCACAATAGAACCGTACCGGGCCGCACAACTCCTATGCAAATTGTTGAGATCCTTCCTCCTTCTTGTTAGATCATTCTCGGCCCAAGCATCACCAACCCAGCCCGCCACCCCCTTCACCCCTCCCTTGCGGCCCATCTAACCCAAGTGGCCCAATACCCCCTTGTTTTATATTATACGTGCATGTATGTATGGGAAGCAAAAAAATAAAATAAAATAAATGAGAAACCCTAATCTTGTGGTTGTGTGCGACGGCAGAGGAGAAGTAGCCCCCCTTGCATCGATCACCCATCTCTCACCCTCTAGTTCTTCCTCCTCCTCAAGCCCAAACCACCGAACGAATAATCTGAGTCATCGGATAAATTAGGGAATACGGAGAAAACACACCACCATGGGCGGCGGCGCCGCCGACAACCGTGGCAGCGCCGGCAACAGCATCGGTGAACCATTCTTATTCGCAAACGGCAGGCTTGACGACTGTGGAGAACGCTCCGATTAAACCGGATCACTATGAATTCGACCAACCGTTACTCTTCAACATAATTCTTCTTGCGCCAACACCCTCAAAGTAACGCTCCCATCGACCAGTACATCACTTTATTTCCATTTATACTTCTTGTTTGCGACCAGCTACATCCTCATCATCGGATTTGCTACTTTACTCATGATTCTAAAACAATTAGATGGAACAGATTGATGATAACCGCGTTTTGGTATATTCTTCGCGTCTTATCTTGTTGTGCTAAAATGAATACCATAGTTCTTGCATGGCCCTGTTATACGCTAATCCTCGCTTGGCTAAATCACTCTCCACGAACGTCACTCGAGGAATGAGTCATACTTAAGATCATCAAGTGCAAGAACATAGAAATAAAATTATTACTTACGTAAGGTATGCCAAGGTCAAAATTCCCTCTTGTGTGAAAGCACCATATTCATGTATAGCTTCGTCGACCTCTTTGTTCCATGCTTATCTCTCTTTGACCGAAGGCTTGTCATCTACTACAACCAACTGCGACCAAAATATCACGAACAATATCAACTGAAAATCTCTTTTCCCTCTGAACGAACGAGTCAAGATGATACCAGTCTGAAATAGGGATTAATGCCTAACTTGAGTTTTCATTCAATCGATTGATTGAATTGCTTGAATCACCTGTTCCAAGAAATTATATTTTCCTTCTCGAATTCTTACATACGATGGCATCACCTTTGATCTTCGATAGGGGTGACTGCACCAGTTCTGATCGCCGGTAGCGATACCATATATAAACATATATCTCTTACACTCACTTTATCACATTCACATATTTTGCTTCTAGAAAATCTTGGTGGTGAACCCGACACACGTGATTTGAGGGTTGAGCATTTTAGCCTGTAACAAACTACCTTAACACATTTCCAGTTCGGTTTATCTCGTCGACACTTCGTTTATGATGTACGACATTCGCCTCAATTCTGGTAAGCTCTAGATATACATTAGATACACTTGCTTCGTGAAGTGTTGGCTACTTAATATACAACATCCATGATAACTAAACACTGCCTTTTTGCAAGTCCCCGAATTCGAAGGCGTATAGCTCACCCAAGTTATATTTAGTGCAACAACCCCCCCCCCCCGGTCGCACATGTTAAATGCATCCGGCAATGCCATACAGATGTATGACACACTCGTATTTCCACTTTTGTGAGCATCTCTTGAGCTTAGCATAACTTGTCACAACATTCTTCATTATCAAGCTCCTATTAACTCAACTTGTGTTTCTATTTAAGGGCAAGACATTTTTAGTTTAACACAATTAACACAAACTCTATTACCTCAAGCACTCATTCATGCATAACACTCACATAACGGTAATTCGGGGAATTACGGAATTACACATGGGTTGTACTCGAACGTTGATGAACAATTAGAACACTATTCCTGAACAAATAAAGAAATATAACTTATGTGAATTTATATGTTATCTGACTTTATATGCTATATGACTTATATATTATTTAGTGAACTTTCGTGAAACCGTATTTAACTACGTGTTTAGTGAACTATCGACAAACTCATAATTGGAGCCTAGAGTATAATATAGCCTAAATTTCGAGGACGAAATTTCTGTAACATGGGGAGGATGTGACACCAGAGAAAAATCCGCAATAATCTTGATTCATAACCTCATCTTCTGTGCTTACTTGCCAAATTTCGGGACGAAATTTCTTTCAAGTTGGGGATGATGTGACAACTCGTATAAAATCCTATTACGCTTCGCTTTTACTTTGTAACTACGTGTACGTTATATGAGACATTTATGGTGTTTGATTATATTTGAATGGTTGTGAGCTTGATAACGTGTAATGTGAATGTTGTATGTATGTGTTATAATATAAAGTCTAGTCGCACAATAGAACCGTACCGGGCCGCACAACTCCTATGCAAATTGTTGAGATCCTTCCTCCTTCTTGTAAGATCATTCTAGGCCCAAGCATCACCAACCCAGCCCGCCACCCCCTTCACCCCTCCCTTGCGGCCCATCTAACCCAAGTGGCCCAATACCCCCTTGTTTTATATTATACGTGCATGTATGTATGGGAAGCAAAAAAAAAATAAAATAAATGAGAAACCCTAATCTTGTGGTTGTGTGCGACGGCAGAGGAGAAGTAGCCCCCCTTGCATCGATCACCCATCTCTCACCCTCTAGTTCTTCCTCCTCCTCAAGCCCAAACCACCGAACGAATAATCTGAGTCATCGGAGAAATTAGGGAATACGGAGAAAACACACCACCATGGGCGGCAGCGCCGCCGACAACCGTGGCAGCGCCGGCAACAGCATCAGTGATGACGGATGGAGCCGTCGATAAGTTGGTGGTTCGGTTCGAACAAGTGGCGGTAATTAAAGCTGGAATGATGACGATGCGACGACGTCGGGTCCGAGATGAAATAGCATCGCCTTTATTGATCGAGTCTATTCGCTGGAAGCATCATCATCCGTTTGATTCGACTAACGACTTTACAAACTCTCGGTTAGTGTAACCATCCGTAGTATGATTCCTTTTGATTGTTCACGAGTACGTATGACGTGTTATTGAGTGCAACCATGAACGTGAATATGTGTGAAACGTGTTAAATAGTTAAGGTTTGCATGATTAGACTATTGGTGTAAATCTGATTAAAGATGCTTTGTGCTCTAGAATGTAATCAAGTCTTAAAACAACTTAAGTTAGGCCGATATTAATACTAGTCGAACCAGAAAAAGGATATTTAAGGAACTTGCTTTAAAAATATGTAAATTACGAAATCAGTAATATGGGTATTAAAATTTGAAAGCTTGGCTATGTGTTTTAATGGTGGTACAATCATACATACTCAAGGTACAACTCAACAGTGCATGTATGGATATTTGGTGGATGATAAGGGGTCACGTGATAGATTTAAAAGTGTGTATATGCTTCTTGTCTTTTCTGTTTGACTATGTATTAGAAATGATATGCCAAATATTGAGACTCGAATATGAATTCCATGACAAACTGTTAGATGAATTGGATGAGAATTGCATAAGTGGGTGACGTGTGATAAAAGGGCTGTTGGGTATTTACTGTGCAAAAACTTATAATGTAACCTAGTATGTGAGCCGAACACATGAAATGTAATTATATGATGATGATAAACGGATAGGTTGCATGAATTACCGAGGTGACTTGCATGACGATGTGTGGAATCTGTGTACATTTCAAGTGTAGTGCGTGTAAAGAAAACGTGATCTTTGTGTATGTTAGACTGACTGATATTGGTAACCACACTAGGGTTTGGTTGATCAATTTGGAACGAATAGCGTAACGTAAATAATCCTACCGAGCAAATCAAAGGTGAGTTCATCTTTCTTGAGCATGCGTCCCGGTGGTTGGGACAGTCAGTGGGTATTCCTGGGAGGGACGAGTCTTTTGGGTTAAAACGGGAATGTTGGATAATATACTCTTCCTATCACCTTTAAAGTCCCTCCGTGTTGTTTGGTTACCAGGAAGGTAACATGGTATTAGTTAGTAGCGCTACTTAGGTTTGGCAACCTCACCCCGTATCTGGGAGAACGGGTGTTGAACTAATGACCTAGTCATGACCAATGCTTTGATAGGAGCATTGGAGAAAAGGGCAAAATAATCAGAAGCCGTCTTGTATTGGGGTATTATCAACATTGTTTTCATCATTACTTCTGGAATTAACTTCAATGGATTAACTACATACTTGGTAAACAACGTTTTCGTAAAACTATGAAACTCACCAGCGTTGTCTGATACACTTGTTGCATGCTCGCAGGTCGTTAGGTATCTTGGATATGGGGAACTTGCTGTCTGGAGTAGCTGGAGTGGTCATAGGTCGACTGGGAGGATTTATGCGATTGATTTCATAAAACTATACTTGGATTTTGAAACAGTTTAACTTAGTTTACTATTTGCTTCCGCTGAACTTATTGGTTTTCGTTTAAAACTTATTGAAGATGTTTTTATTAATAATGGGGATTTTAATTATAACTTGTATGGGTTCAATGTAATTGGTGGCTCGTTATTGGTACGTCACACGCCTAACAGGGACACTCCCTAGGTGGTATTTTGAGGGTGTGACAGTTTGGTATCAGAGCCATTGGTTATAGTGAACTTGGTTTTAAAATGTTTTTATAAAACCAGACTATAACCGAACAGTACCGAAATCGACCATGACACTCAGCTCCAGACTGCAAGGTTCGTTTCTCATTTACTATTGCATAGTACATCTAGGGTACAACTTATGTATAACATTACACGTGAATGCACACTTGGCACAACTGCATGAGCCCTTACATTACCAACCCTGTTATGTGAACTGCTAGTGTGACACTTTCCTTTGATTATTGTGATTCTTGATCCTGTAAAACCTTTTGTTGCTATTTGAATGTGGGGAACCTTTTAGCGCAAGTTAAGAGGCACTGAGATAAGCATGCAAATCGCCTTATTATTATGGGTGCACACATAATAATAACGCGAGGTGCATGCAAGTCCCAGTGAGACTTAACGAGCGTGGAAGGGTTCTGCCCTATTGTGTGTAAACTTGGTAGTTTGTAGATTTCAATGTGATACTCGACTTTTACCCTCATTTTCGACCCTTAAGATTGTTCCCTTCTCTTATATAGAACCATGAGGGACAACGGAGGACGGAGGTATAAGTTAATCAACTCCCGGAATAAACATGATGACATAAACAATAATCTTACCTCCTTGTAATCGCTAGAAATTGCTATTGCATAACAGTTTTCCTCTCTAAGCTAGTCTATTCCTAGCCCTTGCCTTGGCCGACGCTTACCGCTTAAGGTGACAGTTAGTTACTATTCTTGATATAGATAAACCTGTCATTCCATTATCATGGTCACACTACATTCTCGATTGTCTACGCATAAACTCCTATAACATTGTGCTCTAGTTTAAAATAACCTGATAAACTCTTCTTTTGTACGTAGTGATCACTTCTTGTACTCTGAGGATGGTGTGTATTATTTTATGACCATAATCATTTCGAAATACTTTCGTGTCCTTGTTAATGAAACCTTTGGTGACGTACTTGATTTCCTAATGCACACGCCTTAGTTCAACCCTTCAAAGTTGGCTTCATACATGTTCGACTAATTACACACTCAATTCCGTACATAGATTTTAGTGAACCATTCTTATTCGCAAACGGCAGGCTTGACGACTGTGGAGAACGCTCCGATTAAACCGGATCACTATGAATTCGACCAACCGTTACTCTTCACATAATTCTTCTGCGCCAACACCCTCAAAGTAACGCTCCATCGACCAGTACATCACTTTATTCCATTTATACTTCTTGTTTGCGACCAGCTACATCCTCATCATCGGATTTGCTACTTTACTCATGATTCTAAAACAATTAGATGGAACAGATTGATGATAACCGCGTTTTGGTATATTCTTCGCGTCTTATCTTGTTGTGCTAAAATGAATACCATAGTTCTTGCATGGCCCTGTTATACGCAATCCTCGCTTGGCTTAAATCACTCCCACGAACGTCACTCGAGGAATGAGTCATACTTAAGATCATCAAGTGCAAGAACATAGAAATAAAATTATTACTATACGTAAGGTATGCCAAGGTCAAAATTCCCTCTTGTGTGAAAGCACCATATCATGTATAGCTTCGTCGACCTCTTTGTTCCATGCTTATCTCTCTTGACCGAAGGCTTGTCATCTACTACAACCAACTGCCGACCAAAATATCACGAACAATATCAACTGAAAATCTCTTTTCCCTCTGAACGAACGAGTCAAGATGATACCAGTCTGAAATAGGGATTAATGCCTAACTTGAGTTTTCATTCAATCGATTGATTGAATTGCTTGAATCACCTGTTCCAAGAAATTATATTTCCTTCTCGAATTCTTACATACGATGGCATCACCTTTGATCTTCGATAGCGGTGACTGCACCAGTTCTGATCGCCGGTACGATACCATATATAAACATATATCTCTTACACTCACTTTATCACATTCACATATTTTGCTTCTAGAAAATCTTGGTGTGTGAACCCGACACACGTGATTTGAGGGTTGAGCATTTTAGCCTGTAACAAACTACCTTAACACATTTCCAGTTCGGTTTATCTCGTCGACACTTCGTTTATGATGTACGACATTCGCCTCAATTCTGGTAAGCTCTAGATATACATTAGATACACTTGCTTCGTGAAGTGTTGGCTACTTAATATACAACATCCATGATAACTAAACACGCCTTTTTGCAAGTCCCGAAATTCGAAGGCGTATAGCTCACCAAGTTATATTTAGTGCAACAACCCCCCCCCCGGTCGCACATGTTAAATGCATCCGGCAATGCCATACAGATGTATGACACACTCGTATTCCACTTTTTGAGCATCTTTGAGCTTAGCATAACTTGTCACAAACATTCTTCATTATCAAGCTCCTATTAACTCAACTTGGTTTCTATTTAAGGGCAAGACATTTTTAGTTTAACACATTAACACAAACTCTATTACCTCAAGCACTCATTCATGCATAACACTCACATAACGGTAATTCGGGGAATTACGGAATTACACATGGGTTGTACTCGAACGTTGATGAACAATTTAGAACACTATATCCTGAACAAATAAAGAAATATAACTTATGTGAATTATATATGTTATCTGACTTTATATGCTATATGACTTATATATTATTTAGTGAACTTTCGTGAAACCGTATTTAACTACGTGTTTAGTGAACTATCGACAAACTCATTAATTGGAGCCTAGAGTATAATATAGCCTAAATTTCGAGGACGAAATTTCTGTAACATGGGGAGGATGTGACACCAGAGAAAAATCCGCAATAATCTTGATTCATAACCTCATCTTCTGTGCTTACTTGCCAAATTTCGGACGAAATTTCTTTCAAGTTGGGGATGATGTGACAATCGTATAAAATCCTATTACGCTTCGCTTTTACTTTGTAACTACGTGTACGTTATATGAGACATTTATGGTGTTTGATTATATTGAATGGTTGTGAGCTTGATAACGTGTAATGTGAATGTTGTATGTATGTGTTATAATATAAAGTCTAGTCGCACAATAGAACCGTACCGGGCCGCACAACTCCTATGCAAATTGTTGAGATCCTTCCTCCTTCTTGTAAGATCATTCTAGGCCCAAGCATCACCAACCCAGCCGCCACCCCCTTCACCCCTCCCTTGCGGGCCCATCTAACCCAAGTGGCCCAATACCCCCTTGTTTTATTTATGTGCATGTATGTAAGAAAGCAAAAAAAAAATAAAATAAATGAGAAACCCTAATCTTGTGGTTGTGTGCGACGGCAGAGGAGAGAGTAGCCCCCCTTGCATCGATCACCCATCTCTCACCCTCTAGTTCTTCCTCCTCCTCAAGCCCAAACCACCGAACGAATAATCTGAGTCATCGGAGAAATTAGGGAATACGGAGAAAACACACCACCATGGGCGGCAGCGCCGCCGACAACCGTGGCAGCGCCGGCAACAGCATCAGTGATGACGGATGGAGCCGTCGATAAGTTGGTGGTTCGGTTCGAACAAGTGGCGGTAATTAAAGCTGGAATGATGACG